>NC_133618.1:627430968-627705968 GCF_048593235.1 Sminthopsis crassicaudata
AGAAATAGCATAGCCTTTCTATCATTTTTATAGCAATAGGAAAAGAAAGAAAAAAATAAAGTAATAAACCATGGAAAAGAGGAAATTAAACAGTCCTATTAGAAAGAAGAATAGAATTACCTCCCAGAAGTAAGTAGCAAAAGTATCTAAGTAGCTATGGCTAAGTAAATCTTTTTCTTAACTTTTGAGAAACATCTTTCTATTTGCAGGTGGTATAATTTAAGGCACAAATCATGACCTATCATACTACATCTTTCATAAAACAGCAAAAAGAGACATTCTATTGAAAAAAAAACTATAAAAAATATGACTTAACCAATTCACATGGAGAACTTCTACAAGTTCTGCTCAAAAGCACTTTTCACAATAATAATCAGCATAATTGATGGTCTCAATAACAAAATAATACCAATATCATGATTATGACAATCAATGCAGAAAAAGCTTTTGACAAAAATATAATACCAATTTACATTAAAGACATTAGAAAGCATAGGAATAAATAGAATTATTCTTAAATTGATAAGTAGAATTTATTTTAAACTGAAAACAAGCTTTATCTGAACAGAACATTTTCCACATGATTGGGGTGAAGCAAAGCTATTCATTATTACCATTATTATTTAGTATATTACTAGAAACATTATACAGGAATCAGATTTTAAAAAATTAAAAGAATAAGAATAGGCAACAGGGAAGCAAAGCTATCATCTTTTTTGCAGATAATATGATAGTATACTTAGAGAACTCTAAAAGTCAACAACAAAAAACATAATCAAAGCAGTTAATAACTACAGTAAAATTGCAGGATATAAAATAAAATTACATAAATCACCAGCATTTCTATATTTTGCCCACAAAATCCAGCAAGAAGAGATATTAGAAGAAATTTGATTTCAAATAAATGCAGATAGTATAAAACTTGAAAGTCTATTTGCCAAGACATGCACAAGAACTAACTGAACACAATTATAATAAAATGACAATACTACTTACATCGATTTACTTATTCAATGCTATATATTAACCAATTTACCAAATAATCATTTCATCTAAGTAGAAAAAATGATAAAATTCATTAGGAGGGACAAAAGGTCAAGAGTATTGACAGAATAAATGAACAAAAAGTTCGAATGAAGGAGCTCTTGGAGCACCAAATGTCAAACTGTTTTAAAAACGGTAATCATCAAAATGATTTGGTTTTGCATAGAAAGTAAAGTCACTGATGAAAGAAATGAATTAAATACATAATAAACAGAATCAAATTAACACAATAGCCTAGTGGTTGATATAGGAAAAGATCCCAGAACTTGGACCAAGAACATTATTTTGTAAATTTTATATTTTATAAAAACTTTTTTAATATTATTTTATAAAATTTACTGAGAATACTGGAAACCAGTTTGGAAGAAAATAGGGATAGATCAACATTTCAAATAATATAACAAGATGAAACCAAAATATGTCCATGATTTAAAAAGAAAGGATGATGTCATAATCAAATTAGGGGGAAATTATCTGTCATATCTCTAAGTTGGGGAAGATTTAATAATTCCCAAAAAGAGATAGAAAGGTTTAAGAAAGATTAAATGAATACATTGATTACATAAGGCAAAATTTCAACAACAACAACAACAACAACAACAACAACAATGCAACCCACATTAAAGAAACCAAAAAAAAAAAAAAAAAAAAAAAAAAAAAACACCAGGAAACTGACGGGAAATTCACTGCCAATTTTTTTTTCTGGTAAAAGTATTACTTTTAGAATATATAGAGAATTGAACCAAACATATCAAAATAGGAGCCCTCCTCCAATTCTCAAACTAAGATAGGAATAGACAGTTTTTTTGAGGAAGAAATCAAAGTTATCATTTATTATATAGAAATGCTTTAAATCTCTAATCAAGAAATTCATATTAAAACAATCCTGATGTACCATCTCACTCCCATAAGATTGGTTGATATGATGGAAAATAAAAATGACAAATGCTAGAGGGGACTTGAGAAAGTAAATGCACTAATACATTGTTGATAGAGTTGTGAACTAGATTTAATCATTCTAGATAATAATTGGGAGCTGTGATCAAAGGACTATAAAACTGTGTATGCCATTTTTTCCAGCTATACCAGGTCTAATCCCTAAGCAGATTTTTAAAAAGAATCTTCTGAGCCCTAAACTAGAAATGGAAAGGATCTTCAAGTCCTGCTATATAAAAACAATGAGGCCTAAAGTGTCATGCTCAGAATTACTTAGGTAATAAAAAGAATGGCCAGCATTTGAATCCAAGTACTTGACCTTCAAAACTGGCCTGTTTTCCACTACAGCTTGGTGTCTACCAAAGGCAAAGGTGGAAAGAACTTCCTTCACCCACAAAGAGGTAAAGGAAGAAGCTATGAGCATCAGTGAATCCTATAAAACAATTATTTAAATTAATGTGTTATTTAATTTCTATGAATAGAAATTGTTCATTTTTTATAAAATATAATAAATTCTTAAACTGAATTTAAATAAAATATATATTATTTTATGCAAAGGAAAGGATATTTGTGTTGAATTGTGGAGGTTGTTGTGTTAAAATGTGAAAAATGGAAAATTTTGTTACATGAAATTTAGAAATCATTGCCCTCCTCCATATTCCAAAAATTTCTACCCCTTCCTGTCTCATTTTGCAATGGAGGAAACATATAGGATAATTTACAATTTATGGAACATATAGGATGATTTGCAATTTATAAAACAGATAGCACAATTTATGAGCTGAAACCAATACTGGACCTGTTTCCTTCAGTTTTTACCCGACCATTAGTTATTTTAAGAGAGATGGTTTACAAAAATAATATACTGATAAACAATGATCCTTCATGGTAGATGAAATTGTCTTCAATATCCAAATGAAAAATGGACTAATTTATTATATGAAACAGCTTTTATGAAAGAAATGAGCATGCATTCAAGTTCTTCCTTCATAAGTAAACAAAATGTAGATACAAAAGAGATTGATGAGAATAAAACCCCATTAAGCCTACATTGGTTTGCTCACATACTAAAACTGTTTCCATATTCAGCCACATAGCTTATCAGGGTGTGATTTTTTAAAACAAAACGAAAGAAAATAGATTGTTGTTTTCAAAGGCTATGTTCTTAATGAATCAGCTGAGAAAGAAGTGAGACTCAGAAACAATCTTGGGAAAATGCATTCACTGTAACTCAATCAGCTCTACTTTCTGTCACTCATAGTTCCTAAGAATTTCTTAAATAGAGAAACAGATAAAATGTCTTCCAAATGATGCAAGGAAGTCCTAAAGCTGTATCACAGGAAGCTGAGGAAACAGATTGAATTTAAGATGGGAAAAAATGGGCAATTGGATCATGTTCCATGTCCCAACCAGAAAAGGATAATTCAAGAAGTCAGAACCACATGATACAATCTAGCTCATCTCTTCCCCATTTCCCCCATTTTCTGTGCCTTCCTTCCTGGTATTTTTGTTTGTGTTTTTGTTGTTATTACTTTTGGAAGTCTGACATAAGAAGAAAATAAGGCCTTCGGAGCTTGAGTGGCTTCTCCAAAGTCTCCCTTTCTTGTTCTTCCCCAATATCCTGTCTCCTCTTCCTTCTTCTATTCTCCATTTACAATTTCCACCCATTCTTCTCCTTTCTCCCTGCCCCTCCTCTCTTCTCTTTCTTCCTCTACAGTAGAGAATACAAATGAGTTAGCTATTATTAGAGCAGGCTGTACATATACAGCATCTGTGGAGATTGGAATCCCTTCCTGTTTTCTGGGATTCTCTTATAACTTCTGGTAGCTGTCTTTGCTATGCTTTCAGAGGATGGAGGTAAAATGTGAAAGGAGCAACAGAGGATAGGTGACAGACACCAAGGGACCACAGCACCCATATTATATTCTCGCCTGCTTGTCAAAAAGGATATGACAATGAATATTTGTACTTGCTGGGGGAAAAATAGCAGAACATTCCAAACATCGCAGCAAATTTCTGAGAAACAATGGAAATTCAATTGTGACTCATCCAATCTCTGTGACAGAATTTGATTTCTATGACTATTAGTTTATATCCCCACTCCATATGTTAAGCTATATTTCTGGACCCTTATGCTGGCTTAAGTGCTTTTCCACCAATGAGTTCCTTCAAGTACAGTCCTTAAAATGCTAATAACTTTAGCCAAGGATGCAAACACCATGTGTGAGGAAGAGCTGAACACAGAAAGCTTTAAATAAATGCCTAAGAGTTTTCTTTTATTTAAAAATTATAATAAAAAATTCTCTTAAAGAGTATAAACACATAAAGAAAAAGAAACACAGAGAGTAAGATATGCTAATCAAGGCTGATTATGACTGGGAGTGAATGGATGCTAACAGCTAGAAAATTACAACCTGGTTTCAAGTGAGAATCAATGCATAATGAAAATATGTTCCTGGTCATCCATCAAATAGGCCATCTAGGCTGAGGGAAGAACAATGACCACAAAGGACTTTTCTGTTAAAAAATTAGAGCTTTTCCAGACTGTCCATAGCCAAAACTAAGCTGCTTCTATACTTGGGTTTATTGATCCTTTCTAAAGAACTGTTTTCATAGACTAGAGAGCTAATCTATGAGCCAGGAAGCCCTGTGTTCAAAGCCTATCCATGCCATCAACTAGTTATTGATGTTGGGAAAATCTGTTACACTCAGATTTTCAGACTAACATTTAGAGAAAGTTTAATGATCATATTGGCAAAATAAGTTTCCTCATTTTTTGGTACCATGAAAATGCATGTTTAATTCTGAAGAACTTATGAGAGAAAAATAATAGTCATCTATATAAAATTGCTTATCTTCTCAAGAAGGGGGGAGGGAAGGGAAGGAAGAAAAGAATTTGGAACTCAACTTAAAAAAATTTTGTTTACATATATTGTTATAATGTTCTGTTGTCTCCAGAAACTGCAGATTGCTCCCTAGGAGGAGATCTGCTGTCTCAACTCAATCTCTCGGCTGCCAACTCTGACCCAGAGTAGAGACTTCTCAACTTGCTCAATGTTGCTTCTTTTATTCTCCCAGAGAATGGGCGTGGAATAGCTTAGGGGCTTCTGGGAAAAAAATACTTCTACCAATGAACTTGCTCCTTTAAACATTAAGCTGCTCCCCAGAAGTTCAAAGGAATAAAACTGCCCTTAAAGGCTGGAACTAGAGAATTGTTAAGTACCGACTTAGCACTTAGTAAGAACCTAACATATTGTAAAAAAAGAAAAAGAAATCACATTTAGTTCTCATCCTTATCTATAAGGATACAGAAGTAATGGACACCAGAACTGAGTCTCTATATTCACAGTAGAACTTTTTTAGGTATGTGGGGTGATCCTTGAGTGGAGAGATATGATTTTCTGTAATGTATAAGACACAGCATTTTGAGGGCACAAATCCTGGATTCAAACATTATCTTAAGCATTTAAAAGCTGCAAAGGATCATCATATCTTAAGCCTCATTATCATTAGGTGCTGTCTTGCTTCCAATATCTTGAACTCTGAAATTCTCATATCTATGAGGTCCTGTCCTCTCAACTCTCTCATTGTTTTGTTTTTGCTTTTACCATAGAAATAGATTCATTTTTTCTTTCCTATATTCTGTCCTAATATATGAATCATATTCTGATCTCAGACTGGACCTTATAGCAAAGATTATGTATGGATTTATCTTGTTCAAATAAGTTTTGCTTTATATATAGTTACCTACAAATACATTATCACTCATATATAGAAAATAAGCTCATGGAAGGTAGGAATTGTATCCTTCTTCCTATATTTGTAGATTTGATATTGAGCATTGTGCTTTATACCTAATTAATATTCCCATTTAAGCTGCAGAGGAATATGAGATGAAGTCAGGTACAAGAATGATATTTGACAAGAGAAGAAAATCCCATGCTCCATCTACCTTGGGGAAAAGCTTTTTCTTTGTGCTGGTTATTCTTTTCTGTTATCTATCTATCTCTTTTTTTCTCTATGCCATTACCCTTGTTTGAATTTGATCATCAATTGCTTGAATAATAATTTTATTATTCATATGTATATAAATATATATTTGTTATTATTAACTATTGCCACTAGATTCTCCTCAGCTCCAACACATCCTTCATGCAGATGATGAGAAAACTTCATGATATACAAGTTTTATTAAGTCATTCTCTGATGGATCTCGATTGCCTCTAGCATAAATGATTAAATCCTTAATATAGAATACAGCTTCCTCACCAATATCTCTCAACTGTATCTTCCTAATCTCCTTTTCTCATTATTTCTCATTACATAGAATCACAAAATTTTAAAATCAGAAGGGATCTTGGTGACCATGAATTCCAATCTATGGTCCAAAAGATTCACCTTTAAAATATATGTCAAGTTGCGATGCAAACATCATGAGGGGGAGGCAGGATAGACCTACTCTCAAGGTGATGTATTTCATATACTGTGGAGTCCAGTTAAATTGGATTAATGGGTATTTCCTGATGTTGTCCCACCTCTGTGAATTTGCCATCATTCAGGAGAAATCATTCCCTTTGTTCAATTTTCAGATAAGATGTTTCCTTTTCTATGAAGGCTGCTCTGGCTCCTTAGCCCCACACAACCCCATTGAAAGTGATCTTTCCCTTTCCACAGTTTATGTCACTTAATTTATACCTCTTTTTCATTATTTGTCAGTATCTGCTGTTTATCATATTTGTCTTTATGTGTTCATAAACATAGTTTTATCCTTTTCCTGTAGAGTGTAATTCTCTGAGGACAAAACTTGTGTCATTTATATTTCCTTCACCAATCCCAAGGGTTGGCCTTATACATAGCAGGTAACTAACAAATGCTTGTTGAATTGAATTGTCTAATAATAAACACCCCCTAACAGCCACCCTCTCATTTGGAATTGCCATGGAAATGATTCCAGGGTCTGGCCAATGTTATTCAGGTTATCATCAAGGAGACAGTTAAGATCAACTTCTATTACACTTGACAAGTTTTGCCAGGTTGGAAGATGGCAGAACACTTCTTATAAAATAGAAAACAAACTTTTAAAGCTTTCATTTTATTGCAAAAACACTAGAGATACATTTTATGAATTTTCTTTGAAACTATACAATAAAATCTGAGAATGTGAATAAGCCTTTCACTCCTCCTGAGAATGGACAAATGCATTCCTTTGCTAGTCAGTCATCATTTTCCAATCCAGTTTCTGTTGATTCCCCATGCTGTGTGTTTCATCTACTGCTTCCTTGTCTCTTTCTTTATCCATCCTCAAGCAAAATCACAATAGATCTCATCATGAGTTTGCACTAGGCCAGGCAGTATTGGCCAAAAGAAGAGATGAATCTCTAAGCTAAATGTTAGGCAACTTGGGCACTGATATCATACTGGGACAATTAAGCCACATGGGATGAACTTCAACTTTCTTCCTTTCTCCCCGCTGGGGTGCTCTTACCTACCCATTCCTCCTCTCCTTGCACAACCTTTGCCAACCTCTCCACTGGGATCTTGTGTCATTCATTTTCTTCTCTTCTCTGACCTATTTCCTCAATCAATTTCTCTCTCTCTCTCTCTCTCTCTCTCTCTCTCTCTCTCTCTCTCTCTCTCTCTCTTTCTCTCTCTGTCTCTCTGTCTCTCTCTCTCTGCCTCTGTCTCTCTCTGTCTCTCTCTGTCTCTCTCTCTCTCTCTCTGTCTCTCTCTCTCTCTCTGTCTCTGTCTCTCTCTCCCTGTCTCTCTCTCTCTCTCTCTCTCTCTCTCTCTCTCTCTCTCTCTCTCTCTCTCTCTCTCTCTCTCTCTCTCTCTCTCTCTCTCTCTCCCTGTCTCTCTCTCTCTCTCTGTCTCACTCTCTATCTGTCTCTCTCTTTCTCTCTCTGTCTCTCTCTCTTTTCTCATACATATTAATTCTCCCCTAATCCACTAATAAATCACTCATTATATAATTATTAAATACCTACTGTGTGCCAGACATTGTGATTATCTGCCTATTTGGGTTCCCTTTATCCAAAAAAAATCCTTTGCCTTTGACCTGATACTTTCTAAAACTATAATTTTATTTATCTCCTTTATATTGTAGATCTCCTAAAAATAAAAGTTTATCTAATCTATCCATTCCTCCTGAGTGCAATAGGAAACTGAGGACTTCTTAGAATAGTCACTAGATAATTCCAGACCCAATTTCAAAGCTCTGTTAATCATTAAGGTTCTGGGAAGGAGAAAAAAAAAACATTAAAAAAAAATAAAAAGGCTTGTTCTTCTAGTAGAAATATCTGAGGGGATCTCCTGGATCTTAACTACTTAGAGAAAAATCTAACTATTTATTGCCCTGGAGATATTCTAAGAGATCTATAAAATGGCAAATCTCTATTTGTTGATTGAGGAAGCCTGAGGGAAACTAAGTCTCTATGGTTATTCTAGTTTAATGGACTACTTACCTCTAAACAAACCTCCTTATTGTGGGGGATTATATGGGTTTCCTTTAAAATTATTAACTAAGTTAGATTGAATTTATAACAGATTCAGTTTATCTGGGGGAATTTGGGAAAATGAGATAGGGTGCTCATACTGGCTCAAGTAAACAGTTATAAACCTTGTGAAACTGACCACCATAAATCCATAAGCTTAGGAAAAAACAACTGCAAACAGTAAAACCGACCAGATGGTCTTGACTGGAATTTGGCAAATTTGTGCCACTAAGTGGGGGAATCAGAATTGATCGATAAAGTGAGGAGCCGTGTCATGGATTCTTGTGTTCACGACTACATGACTCACTTCAATCTCTTTGGAAATTAACCTCTCTCCACTGGTGGAACTCCAGTGGAAAGATGTTCCCTTCTTGCAAGATTTTAAACCATTCTATTTTTCACTTGAGATATCTCTAAGTATATTTGTAGATTAGATTTGCTGTTACCACACACCCTACTCACTTACCCTCTAATTCCTTGCAATATAACTTCTGCTCCAAGCACTCCATTAAAATAGTTCTCACCAAAATCACCAATGGCCTCCTTGTCTCCAAATATAAAAACAATCAAACAAAAATTCCCCCCTTCAAACTTCCCAACAAATTGATGTTGGATAGCAGTCTTTCCTTAATATCCTGTTAACCATTCATCCTTTGTCTTCTGTGATCCAATATTTCCTTAGCTTTCTCACCCTTTTAGGTCTCTTTTACCATAGCGTTCCTATCTTTCCTCATCTAGATAATCAATATCCTAGATATTCTCCTTGTCTCTAACTATATGTTCCTGGAAATGTATTTTGTACAACACAATCAGTATCTTTCCATTGTGCTAATATAATCATGTCATCACTTTATTAAAAAACCTTCACTGATTTCTGATCCCAGGCAAATAAAGTTATAACTCTTAAGCCTGGCATTCAAAACTCTCCACAATTTATTTCCAACAGAATTGCATATATTTATTTATGTCTTTATATTCTCAAATTATATGTATTTAATTAAATAGACCACTTTCTATCATTTTCTGGAAATTTATTTGTAATGCTTAAAAAAACTAAAATGTTTAAATGTTTTAAAATGACTAAAATTTATCATTAGATATCCTGCTGTCAAAAAGAGATTATAAGAATTCAATAACTAAAAGATTCATAGGTACTAAAATATTTATAGCAACATTCTTTTTTTTGTGTGTGGCAACCAGGTATTAGACACAAAGTAAAAGTCTAGTGTTTCTTGGCATGGGTTAAAAAGAATCAGACACAAATATAATGTAACATTACAGCATAATAAACATGACAAAGAAAGATACAAAAAGGACATGAACATATTTATATGAACTGATGCAGAGTAAAATGAGCAAATCTATGAAAAATTATTAGATGTAAATAGAAAGAACAACAACAAAGTGAACTGATCTCAGCATCAGTATATTGACCATGTTTAATCTGAAATAGAGTTGACAAAATTCATCTCTCTCCATTCATTGAAGAGGTGAGGAGTAACAAATGTGGAATAATGTACCTAATATAAGATGTAGTTGATTTGTTATCAAGTTTGACAAATTTACTTATTTTATTTCTTTGTTTTAAAAATCTTTGTTACAAAGAGTGACTCACTTGTTTAAAAAAAGGTGGAATATCTTCACAAATAAATATGATTTGAAACAAAAGGCATCAATTAAAAACAAATTGCAGATGCAAAATAATGTATATTCTCTATTGCTTTATTGTTGCTTGTCTTATTATTTCACTTCAGCTCTCCTAATCATTTTTCTTATTTTCTATTCTAATGTCATTATTCATATATTTAAATATCTATATCTGTCAGTGAAAGTCAAAATAAAAAAAATAGATTAAAACAGGAAAACAGCAATTGCTGACACATGTCTAATGCATATTAAATTTTATGAGAATGTCCTTCATGTGTATAGGCAGTATCTTTGAATACAAGATGAGAACAGAAGAGAAATTTCAAAGATAATTTTCTACTGTGAGCCACAACTTCACACAATCTCCATTGTAAAGAATAGTGCAACTTTTGTCTTTATCTATTAAAAGGCTTCTACCTTCTTCTTTAATGTTCTCCTGGCTTCTACTTCCTTCATGAAGTCAGTAATTAATTTCTTTTATTTAATTCTCTTTCACTTCTTTTTAAAATCCCCAGAAAGATGATCATTTTATCTTTTACTTAAGTTATATTCTTTATTTACTAAGACCTATATATAAGGGGACCTCCTATTTTACAAAGAAAATAGAGCTCCTTTATCTCCCATTCTTTACACTTAAACCTTGTGACTTCTCTATTCTTTCTTGGTTTGAATTTCAGAGAAGATGGTTCTCCTCCTTGTGAAGGCTCATTTTCTTATTTTGACATTACCTACTTCTGACTTTAGGATTTTGTTTTATTGTTTCTCCCTTCTGTCATTATATTTTCTTCTGTTTATGTGCCTATCTTTTTTATTTGTGTATGTCTGTTCTATCTCTGTCTTTTGTTCAGTCTTTCTGTCTCTCTAGTTGTTTTTATTACTGTCTGTCTTTGATAGTCTGCCTGTCTATTTTTCTCAGTCTTTCATGCCAGTTTCTCTACTATCCCTCTGTGACCTACATATAACCAGGTTTTCTCATCTTTTTAAAAATGAGAGTATCCCAATAGTCTCCCAAATCAATTGTCCTCTATCTTCACTTTCACCATCAAACTCTTACGAAAAATTTTCTAAAGTTTTTTTTTGCTTTCATCATACAAGTGACTAATATCCCAATCCTTTTGGATCTGACTTTAAACCCTCTCATACAACTGAAAATAATTTCTTTGTGATTAATAAAAAATTATTTATTGTCATATACAATGACTATTTTTTTTCTCATTCCTCATCCTTCTTGACATTTTGGCATCCTTGATAACATTAAGTACCCTGAACTAGTTATTTTTTTTTTCTGTTTGTGCCTTTAGAACTGGTGCCTTTAGTACTTTCCTGGTTCTACATTGATAGCTATATTTTTTCTTCTGCCTCCTAAATGGAAGTATGGCCCAAGGCTATCCTTTTAATCTGTTATATTCTCTTCTCCTCATCCTTTCTCTTGTTGATCCAATACATTCACATGTCCTCAATTTTGAAGTTATTGCATACATCTCTAAACTGTATGATCTAATGTTTTTCAGAACATCAATTTCATACAACCTACTGTCTTTGTGGACATTCCCATGTTAAAAATAATTTATTATTTATTAACATAGAATGGAAAGGACATTAAATGACATGATTCATTTTTGAGATTTGGCTCACCTCAACTTTTTCTGAGCTACTTATTGGCTGTGTGACATTGCACAAGGCATTATTCCAATTTGGTTTTCTCCTTCATAAAATGGCAATAATATTAGCAAGCACCTACTTTACAGAGTGGGTATAAAATCAAATTTGATAATATATATTTGTAAAGTATTTAGGACAGTTTCTGAATACACTATTTAAATGTTAGTTATTATCAATAATTGTGATGATAAAATTAGTAGAGTGGAGACAGCACATGCATCATAGATATAGTCTTATTTTAGTGAATCACACTTTCTGAATTGAAGGTGACTATTTTACTACCCATGGTCAGAAAACTAAGGAAGAAATGTAAAGCCCCTTCAGTCAAGACTCTTTTTGAATTTCACCAATCAGAAAGCTATGTAAACAATTTAAAAGTTAGTCTACTTAGCCATTCATTACAAAGTCAGTTCTAATGTCATTTAAGGATGGGGTTGAAACAATCCAAACACATTCTAACTCCAGTATCTTAAATAGGTGAGCATATCTTGGTCATGTGTAAATGAATTAAAACAAACAAAAAAATTTAAATTATGTATTAAGTCTTTGAAAGTGAATGAATAAAATTAAATGATACTAAACAGGCAGTCTGTTCTAATAGATGAGCAACTTGGTCAACCCTTGAGGTGTCATCCATAAAATGTCAAGAGAGTTGAGAATGGATTAATTTAAGAAACTAAGGTCAGAATTTTATTTAAATTTTCTGAGAATTTTTTTCTGAGAAGAATTTTCTAAATTTTTCTGAAAAGAATTCTGAGAAAATTTTTTCTTCCAAAGAAGAGGAGTATAGAAGAAAAAGCTTTGGATGTATGTCTTTATCTCTCTATTTTTTCCTGGAGGAGTACTTTTAAAGAAATGATATTAGATTTTATTTTTAAATTTTGGAATAAAACAAGTATTTTCACAATTTAATACAAGAAAAAAAAAAGATCGCATAGGAAACTGCTAATTTGCTATGTACAACTTGCTCTTTTTTTTTTTTTGAAATATTAAAAAAAATAATGTAAATTTCTTTTTCTTAATGCTCCACACACTGGAAATGGTTATCTTTGAATACAAATAGGTATATGTATATATGCATGTGCATATGTAGATGTTCTTCTCTAGTCTTTTTTATTACATATTTAATTCTTTGATGTGCTCTTTCTTTATCCTATTTATTTACATTTTTGAAGATAAACATTACCTTCTAATTGTTGATTTTATTGCATCCTATAAGTTTTGGTTTGTTGTCTCATTATAATTATTCTCTCTGATAAAATTATTTATTGTTTCTATGATTTGTTGTTTGATGCACTCATTCTTTAAGATTAGGTTATTTAGTCTAATGTTTAATCTTTGTTTAAATGAAATTGTTACTTTATGATATAAAAAGAAGATGCTTTTAATATTTCTGCTATTCTACTTATGACTATAAGGTTTTTATGCCCTAATACATGGTCAGTTTTAATGAAATTTGCAAAAATGACAATTGCATTGGAAAAGAATCACAAGATGATAGATTTAAAGAAAGAAGAGACCTTATAAGAATCTAACACAATTCTTTTATTTTATAAATTAAGGAAATTGAAGCCCACATAGATGAAATGATTTGTTAAAGATTCCATCAATTGTAAGTGATATTGCTAACAATTTTAAGTATCCTTTTCCACCAATTTTTAAATAGTATTGAAAACTGTCTTAAAAATATTTGAAGAGTTGTTTTTTGTTCAGTAAAAAAGATGGATTAACATGTTTTCTCCTAGGCACAAGAAAAATATAATTAAAAATAGTGAAACAATTTAGAGAGTGATATAAGTTAGATCTTTGAGGGCTTCTTTGAGATTTTTGGTATAATTAACAAAGATAACAAAAAATCATTAAATACAAGTAAGGAGAGAGACAAAACATAAAGAGAGGGGGGGAAAACAAAGAAGGAAAAGGAGAAGAAGGAGGAAGAGGAAGAAGAGGACTATCAACTAAATATCTATATCTATATCTATATCTATATAGATATAGATATAGATATAGATATAGAGATAGATAGATAGATAGATAGATAGATAGATAGATAGATAGAAAATTGACAGCAAAGAGGAAATTTAAGTAAAATAAAAGTTTATTTGTAAAGGTTTGTACTACCCAAGTTAACAAAAGAAGGGATAGAAATTGTCAGAAAATAATAAATTTAACAAACTTAAATGAATCACTAAAGTGTATGTAGGGAGAGAGGGGTAAAGCAAAGACTGATTTAATGGGATTATTTTGGTTATTATTGAATATATATATATTTTTATTATTTTATGTTGCGAGCTGTCTTCTCTAGAAGCTGCTGGATCGCTCTCTGGAAAGAGATCTGCTGTGTCTACTCAAATGTCTCAGACAGATTCTTCTTCCTGTAACGAACCGTTGTCTCCAGGCAGTTGCTGTTAACTCTTGTCCAAAGAAGTGACTTCCCTTCCTGCAGAGAGCCCCGTCAAGCCTGATGCAATTCAGAGTCCTCTTCTTTCTCTGAGAGTCCTCTCTTTTATTCTCCCAGAGAATGGGCGTGGGATAATGCAAGGGCTTCTGGGAAGAACCACCCCAGCCAATGAGCTTGCCCCCTCTATCAAGTCAACCTGAGTTCTCACCTTGTAATTGTCCAGAAAACCTCAGTTCTCACTTAGTAATCCTAACAATTTTATTTATTTTTTTTATTTAGATTTTTTTCCACAGTATATATGCATGAGTAATTTTTTTATAATATTATCCCTTGTACTCATTTTTCCAAATTATCCCCCCGTCCCTCCACTCCCTCCCCCCGACGACAGGCAATCCCATACATTTTGCATGTGTTACAATATAACCTAGATACAATATATGTGTGTAAATACCATTTTCTTGTTGCACATTAAGTATTAGATTCCGAAAGTATAAGTAACCTGGGTAGATAGACAGTAGTGCTAATATTTTACATTCACTTCCCAGTGTTCCTTCTCTGGGTGTAGCTGTTTCTGTCCATCATTGATCAACTGGAAGTGAGTTGGATCTTCTTTATGTTGAAGATTTCCACTTCCATCAGAATATATCTTCATACAGCATTGAAGTGTACAGCGATCTTCTGGTTCTATTCATTTCACTCAGCATCAGTTGATGTAAGTCTCTCCAAACCTCTCTGTATTCCTCCTGCTGGTTATTTCTTACAGAGCAATAATATTCCATAACCTTTATATACCATAATTCACCCAACCATTCTCCAATTGATGGACATCCATTCATCTTCCAGTTTCTAGCTACAACAAAAAGAGCTGCCACAAACATTTTGGCACATACAGGTCCCTTTCCCTTCTTTAGTATTTCTTTGGGATATAAGCCCATATTATTGAATATTTTAAGAAAAAATAACTTGCAAACAGAAATATTTTCAGTATTTGAGAGGTAACTCATTCTAATAAATTGCTTTTTTGAGACAAATTTGATACTATTATTTAAACAAGAAATGAACAAAATATAAAAAAATATAAGTACTAAGAAGTATTTATTAACTATAAATTTTAAAATTAACAAAGAAATTGTAAGAAGATTCTTTAAAATACACTATGGTCACGTTGGATATAGCCATAAGAAATATCTTGACTCTGCATTTTGATCAAAATGAGAACAATTAAACAACAAAACTGAAAAAAAAGTTATACAAATTAATTTAGAAAAATTCTTTCAACTAATTACAAAACTTAGCTACATAAAATATTTTAAATCAATTTCTTGAAGATCCAGTTATTTACAATGGAGAAACCTGAAATATACTGTCAATAAAAACCAGAAATAACTGAGAAAATAGAAATATTTTAAAGATATTAACAAAGACTAAGAGGAAGCATCCATATTCTACACAAAATCAATATTTTATGTGGTATTAATAAAAAACAGAAGGAAGCATAAAGGCCATTAAATCTAACTAATATACCTGAAATATCTGCAACTCAATACCAAAATATACTCAAGACTTATTTTTTTTAGACAAACAATGAGTTCAATTATAGTTTCTTTTATAGAAACAGAGGGGAAAAATAAAAGAGACACTTAGTGTTTCTCATTGCACTATGCTAGTATAATAAAAATAATGATATTAAAATTAATTTATGTATTTCATGCTGTACTATTCAAACTATCTTATTGTTATTTTATAGAACTAGAGATAGTAGTAAGTTCCAGAATCTTGAATAAAATAAACATTAAAAGAAAAGAAGCAAGATGAAAGCCTAGTAGTATCATGTCTCAAATCATATGATAAACAGCATCCATTTACATTATTTGACATTTTTTAAATTGAAAAGAAATTATAAAAGTGGAATAAAGAAGCAAAATTTCAAAACAATCCCTGTTGTATTCACTTAGTCAATAAGTACTTATTAAACACTCATGTGTCAATTGTATCAGCCCAGTGTTTAGTAAATGTTAAAAAGCAAATAACTAGAAGTACTCCTTATTTGACAAGAAAAACCAACATACTGCAGAGAATTTTTTTCAGAAAAAAACTAAAAAAATCAGTATATTTATATTATATGGGTGTCAAATTAACATTTAATCTATGAATGGTCATTCATATACTACTTTTATTTTAATGCAAGAGAATGGGTGAAGGTAACTGTATCTAAATATTCATAACTAAATAAGGGATGTTATTCATTCTTCATTTTTTAAAAATAATAACTTTTTATTTCCAAATACATTCATCCCTGCAAAACCTTGCATTCCAAATTTTTCTTTCTCCCTTTCCCCATGCCCTCCCTTAAACACCAAGTAATACAATATAAGTTAATTATTCTATGCATTCTTTCTTTTCAAAGAAGATTAATGACACCATAGGGTGATGACTTATTTGTAAATTGGATTTAAGAGAGGTAAAGTTAGCAAAATTTTCAGTCTCACTTTCTTTCAGAAGCATTTGATGGCTCTGTATATAGTGGATGACCTTAGTATCTTTGCTGTCTAACTAAACTCTAATGTATCCACAGTATCCACTTTAGTCATCATCATGGTTATTGAAAGAAATTGTTCTCATCTGACTATTGTATCAAATGAATTCTTGCCATGCTTAAGATAGCTATTTCCCTAACATACCAATGGATTTGAATCCTGTCAGTTACCCTCAACCTGGTTTAGACAATCTCCTGGGATGGTTTTACTGGGGTATGGTTACTGCACATGTACCAGCTTCTTGGACCACAGGAAAGAGTTGGGCAAAAGTGAACATTTAGGAGTAGGATATACCACAAAAGATAAAACATACTGGTTGGATCTCATTTGAGACAACTAATAAATATCCCTCCTCTTCTTATCTAATTGGAATTGCTTCTTTCCCCCCCTTTTCTCTCACTATAGAGAGAGGATAGTTTCCCCAAGACCTTTTCACTTCATTCTCTCAAAGTGACAGGGAGAAGCCTGGAGCAATTTAAATAAATATATTTATATTCCCCTAAACCATACACTCAGGAACTTTTGAGAATATAGAAAAGTAATTTAGATACTTTGTCAAACACACAAAATACCAGTGAGTATTTACTCTCAGGTACCAATTTTTCCTATGATTATTGCTTTGAAGTAGTTTTAGATATGGTATTTTTAGGGCACATTCTTTTACTCTTTTTAGATTATTTTCTTTGAGATGTTTGACATTTAATTCCTCCAGATGAGTTTTGTTATTTTTTCTGGTTCTATAAAACAATTCTTTTGTAGTTTAACTGGTATGGAGCAGAATAAGAACATGAATTCAGGCAATGCTGTCATTTTGATTATATTGGCTAAGCTTCACCATGAGCAATTCGCGTTTCTCAACTTATTTTGATCTGTCTTTAATTTGTAAAGGAGTCAATGCACAAAGCAGTTGGTTAGTCACTGGGTTTACAAAGGCAAAAGTGGAACAGTTTCTTGCTTCCAGGAGCTAACATTGCCTTGTGATTATGGGACAATAGGAACATAGATACACAGATACAAAATAAATGTAGACAATGCAAAACATTGAGATCTGATTTGATAGAGAGCAAAAAGAAATATGACTTTTTTTTTTTTGTCTGTGCTCTCAATTTCTTTTTCTTTTCTTTTTTACTATAGGTAACAATTATAGTAGTATATTGAACTAAAATGATGATAGTGAATAGGCTTAATTCCAGATTGTTTTTTAGAAAGCCTTTAGTTTACTACTATAATTTTGACTCGTTTTATATAGCTACTATCTTTTATATAAAGGAAATACATATTTGTTCATGGATTTTCTAGGTTTCTTTTATTGAAATGAGTATTTTTCAAAGTCTTTTAATATATACAATTATATGATTATATGTATGCATATGTACATATATATTTATAATTTTAAAAATTAACATTAGCAACCATATAGTTTTCCTAATCTTTAATCAGAGCTGCATTTATTATATAAATGGAGCTTGATCATAGTATATGATCTTTGTTATACTGTTTGCTGTAGACTACTTTCTAGTAGTTTATTTTAAATTTTTGCATTAGTATTCATTAGGTATATTTTCTATGGTTCTCTTTTTATATTTTAACTCTTTTATTTATGTATCAAAATATATTTGTATCAGAGACAGAATTTAGTAAGACATTATCTAATATTACAATTGATTACTCTTTAAAAATTTGAGAGAATTCACTTGCAAATGCATCTGGTCTTACTCCTCTATTTCCCTGCATGAGAGTGCCTTTATGAAAGAAAAGGGATCCCTTGTACAAAAATGATTGTGGCAGCTCTTTTCATTGTGGCAAGAGCCTGGAAACTGAGTGGCTACTCATCAGTTGGAGAATAACTGAATAAGTTATGGTATATAAATGTTATTCAATATTACTGCTCTATAAGAAATGATCAGGAGGATGATTTTAGAGAGGCCTGAAGAGACTTACATGAAAGTTACATGAGCAGAAACAGGAGATCATTGTATACAGCAACATCACTATTATAACTAGATCAATACTAATGAACGTGACTCTTTCCAACAATTAGATTATTGATGTCAGTTCCACTGATCTTTTGATGAAGAAAGCCATCTACACCCAGCATAAGGACTGTTGGAACTAAATGTGGATCACAACATAACATTCTCACTCTTCTTGTTAATGTTTCCTTGAATTTCGTTTTTCTTACTCATTTATTTCTTTTTTGATGTGATTTTGTTGTACAGCAAGAAAATTATATAAATATGTTTATACATCTTGGATTTAACACATTTTAACATGTATAACATATACTGGACTGCTTTCCATCAATGGGAAGAGGTGGAAGAATGAGAGGAAAATCTGAAATACAAGGCTATGCAAGGATCAACGTTGAAAAATCACTGTGAATATGTTTTGAAAATAAAAAGGTTTTAAAAAAAAAGAGGGTTCTTTTATGAAATTTAATTTCCTTTCTTAAGATTGGACTATTTAAGTCCTCTATCTATTTTCTTAATCTAGTCAGTTAACATTTTTGTAGATATCATCCATTTCATTTATATTGTCAATTTAATTGACATGTAATTGGATGGATAAGTTGGCAAATTTTTCTTTTATTTCTTTGTTGGCTGTGAATTCATGTTTTTGTCATTTTCTGATACTGATAATTTCATTTTCTTTTTAAATCAAGTTGGTTAATTTTTCTATTTTATTTCTTTGAGAAATGCTTAGTTTTATCTACTAATCGATGTTTCATTTCAACTTTGATTACCTTTCCTTTAATATCTAGAATTTCTATATTTTTGGTTTTTGATAGTTACTTTTTAATTTTCTAATTGCATGTCCAATGCTCTATTCTATTAATGAAAATGGACAAAGATTTCTCCCTAGAACTGCTTTATTTGTATCTCATATCTTAAAGGACATTATTGATTATTTCTAGGAATGTTTTTCCTTTGAGTAAACTTAAGAGAAAGTATTTTTTTATTTCAATTAATTTTTTGTGACTTTATTTTTTTATTAATTTTATAATTATAAAATTTTTTACAACATTATCCCTTGTACTCCCTTCTGTTCCGAATTTTCCCCTACTTCCCTCCACCCCCTCCCCTAGATAGGCATTCCCATACATATTAAATATCTTATAGTATATATTAAATACAATATATATGTGCAGAACCGAATTTTGTTGTTGTTGTTACAAAGGAAGAATTGGATTCGGAAGGTGACCTTCCTGGGTCAGAAACCTGGGGAGAAAAATTTAAAAATGCTCACAGTTTACAATCATTTCCCCAGTGTTCCTTTCTGGATGTAGCTGATTCTGTCCATCATTGATCAATTGGAATTGGAGTAGCTCTTCTCTATATTGAAGATATCCACTTCCATCAGAATATATCCTCATACAGTATCATTGTTGAAGTATATAATGATCTCCTAGTTCTGCTCGTTTCACTCATCATCAGTTGATGTAAGTCTCTCCAAGCCTCTCTGTATTCCTCCCATTGGTCATTTCTTACAGAGCAATAATATTCCATAACATTCATATACCATAATTTACCCAACCATTCTCCAACTGATGGACATCCATTCATCTTCCAGTTTCTAGCTACTACAAAAAGGGCTGCCACAAACATTTTGGCACATACAGGTCCCTTTCCCTTCTTTAGTATTTCCTTGGGATGTAAGCCCAGTAATAGCACTGCTGGATCAAAGGGTATGCACAGTTTGATAACTTTTTGGGCATAATTCCAGATAGCTCTGCAGAATGGTTGGATTCTTTCACAACTCCACCAACAATGCATCAATGTCCCAGTTTTTCCACATCTCCTCCAACATTCATCATTATTTGTTCCTGTCATCTTAACCAATCTGACAGGTGTGTAGTGGTATCTCAGAGTTGTCTTAATTTGCATTTCTCTGATCAATAATGATTTGGAACACTCTTTCATATTTGTGGATATAGTTTCAATTTCATCATCTGAGAATTGTCTGTTCATATCCTTTGACCATTTATCAATTAGAGAATGGCTTGATTTCTTATAAATTAAAGTCAGTTCTCTGTATTTTTTGGAGATGAGGCCTTTATCAGAACCTTTAACTATAAAAATGTTTTCCCAATTTGTTACTTCCCTTCTAATCTTGTTTGCATTAGTTTTGTTTGTGCAAAAGCTTTTTAATTTGATGTAATCAAAATTTTCTATTTTGTGATCAATAATGATCTCTAGTTCTCCTTTGGACACAAATTCCTTCCTTCTCCACAAGTATAAGAGGTAAACTATCCTATGTTCCTCTAATTTATTTATGATCTCTTACTTTATGCCCAAATCTTGGATCCATTTTGATCTTATCTTCGTATGTGGTGTTAAATGTAGGTCCATGCCTAGTTTCTGCCATACTAATTTCCAGTTTTCCCAGCAGTTTTTGCCAAATAATGAATTCTTATCCCAAAATTTGGGATCTTTGGGTTTGTCAAACACTAGATTGCTATTTTTATTCACTATGTTGCCCTGTGAACCTAAACTATTCTATTGATCAACTAGTCTATTTCTTAGCCAATACCAGATGGTTTTGGTGACTGTTGCTTTATAATATAGTTCTAGATCAGGTACAGCTAGACCACCTTCACTTAATTTTTTTTTTTCATTACTTCCCTTGAAATTCTTGACCTTTTGTTCTTCCATATGAATTTTGTTGTTATTTTTTTCTAGGTCATTAAAATAGTTTCTTGGGAATCTGATTGCTATAGCACTAAATAAATAGATTAGTTTAGGGAGTATTGTCATCTTAATTATATTCGCTCGGCCTATCCAAGGGCACTCAATGTCTTTCCAATTATTTAAATCTGACTTTATTTTTGTGGCAAGTGTTTCGTAATTTTGCTCATATAATTCCTGACTTTTCTTTGGTAGATATATTCCCAAATATTTTATACTATTGACCATTATTTTGAATGGAATTTCTCTTTGTATCTCTTACTGTTGGATTGTGTTGTTAATGTATAAAAATGCTGAGGATTTATGTGGATTTATTTTGTATCCTGCAACTTTGCTAAAATTCTGAATTATTTCTTATAGCTTTTTAGCAGAGATTTCAATTAATTTTAATAATTTCATAAACTCCCCTTTATTTAGCATAATTTTATTTCACTGTGATTCCCATATAATATATTTAATATTTCTGCTATTGTGTATTTGTGAGGTTTTTAGGGCTGTCAATTTTTGTGAAGTACAATACAGAACTAACATATATGTATGCTTCTTGCTATTACTATTATGTAATCTCAAGAACTTTAGTATATTAAAATTTTCTAAAATTCTATTCAGGTTTTTTGCTTTTGTTATTGTTTATTTTTTGTTAGATCTGTTTAAGCCATAGATGTAATAAATTGAAACCCCTTACAATTATAGTTTTATTATTTCTCCTGATAGCTTATTTACCATTTCTTTTACGTGTTTAATATTGTGCCAATTGGTGCATAAATATGCAGTGTTGATACTAAGTCATTGGTTCCCTTTAAGAAATTGTAGTTTCCTTGATGCTCTATTTTAATTAAGGCTATTATTTTTGACTGTCATATTGTCTAAAATCATAATTGCAACATCTGCATTTCTTTTCTTTTTTATTATTTCTGAAAAAGTATAATAGATTTTACTACAGTTCTTTATTTTTCTTCTGTATTTAAGTTTTGGTATCAGTATATTTCTTGTAATTAATATATTGTTGAATTCTGCTCTCTAATCTATTCTGCTATCTTCACCCATTTTATTGGTGAAATTAACCCATTCACAAAAACGTCTTATCCGCATTCACAGTTCTTCTTCATAGTGTATTTCTTTCAATACTGTCCATTTATATTTTTTTCTTCTCTTTATTTTCTGGTTGCTTTTTGTTTTGCTTAAGTTTAATGATTGCCTTTATTATCTCCCTCTTATTTTCTTTCCCTTCTAACTTTTCCTTCTTATTTCATTCTTTAGCAAAATGTATTTCTGTGACCAATCATGTGTATATTTTTCCCTTCTGGGATCAGTGTAGATGAAAATGAGATCTAAGTGACACCCACTCCCACATCCCTCCCTCCTTCTTTGTATAGACTTTTATTTTTGTACCTGAATTAAGATAATTTTCTTTACCCTTCCTCTCCTTCCCCTCTAATATTTTAACCTTTCTCTCTATATTTTTCTCTGAATCTAATAAAGAAAAATAGTAGAATCTCTCCAGTCCTTCTTTCAAGTTCTATTCCCTTTATAACCCCTGATGATGCTGCAATTCTGAGGAGATGCATGTGTCATCCTGATATTTTAAAATGCAACTAGTTATTTAATCCTTATGTTAATGACTGAATCCTGCTATTTTGTTAAAAACTAATTTTTCCTCAATGGAATGACACTCAATTTTTCTGAATAAATGATTATTAATAAAATTCTATCTATTTTTCATCTTAACTAATATTATAAACTCTTCCTTCCTTTGGTTTTGAGGCTATTAAAATCTTTGTGATTTAAACCATGCTATTTAGTACTTGAATTCCTTTATTTTTTCTATTTTCAATATATTTATCATTTATCTGAATAGTCTGGTGTAATGTTCTGATCGTCTCTCAGTTGTAATCCTTTTCTGGGAGGAGGTTTCTTTTCTGTATAATCTTTTCCTCGATGAGCAGGTTTCTTGGGAGGCTTCTGGAGCTGCCAGCCAACCTCTTCTTCTTCCTGAATCCTGGCTCTGAATCTCCTCCAGCTCTTGTCCTTCCCCAGTCCAGACTGCTTGTCCAGGCCCAGTGTTGCCTCTTTTATCCTCCCAGAGAATGGGTGTGGGATAATGCAAGGGCTTCTGGGAAGAACCACTTCAACCAATGAGCTTGCTCCGCCCAAGCACACAAGCTCTTCCTTAGGAATTCACAAGTCAAACTACCAGGAAAGGCCGGAACTAGAGAATTGTTAAGTACCGACTTAGCACTTAATAAGAACCTAATATCTCATTATCTCATTAGCACTTAGTAAGAACCTAACAATCTGGATTTTGACTATCATATTTTCTTAGAAATTTTCATTTTGAAGTTTTTTAGGAGGTAGCTAGTAGTCTTTAAAAAATCTTTATTTTGCCATCCAGTTCTACATAATTTTGGACAGATTTCTCTTATTATTCCATGAAATATGGTGTTCATTCCCTTTTTTTTCAGTGTCTTAAGAACTATGATAATTTGTAAGTTTTCCCTCCTTAATATATTTTCCACACAAATTTTTATTTATTATGTTTTTCTTTGTCCTCTTATATTGTCTTCTATTTTTTTTCAGTCTATTGATGTTAGTTTAAATAGTTTTATTGCCCCATGAGTCATTAGCTTCTATTTGATTAATGATAATTGTCGGGGTATTTATTTGGTAACATTTTGCAAGTCTAATTTCAAAACTGTTTCCAAAAAAATTTCTTTTCTATTATTTCTTTGATAGTCCTCACTTATTTTCCGAGTTTCCCTCTTGTGCTTCCATTTGCTTTTTGAAATAAATTTCAGCTTTTCTTTTAAACTCCTCCTTCTTCTCTTCTAGGAATTCTTATTAGATTTGTACCCTAGGTAAACTTTTGTTTAGAACTTTGATTATAGATATTTTAGAATAATTTCCTCTTTCTAACTTCAGATGTTAAATGTCCTTATCACCTAAATAATGATAAAATTCTGATCTTGATTTCATGTGATAGTGGTGCTTTTCATATTAGTCAGTTGTCATTATTTTTATCTGTTCATTCTCTCACTCTGCTTTCTGACTTTGGTCTTTATGTTTCGGAAATGCTCTATACAGTTCTTGGGGAAATATTTTAGATGGATTTTTATTCTTTTTGATTTTTTCACTATTTTCTTGAGGTATTAAGTGTTTTGTTATATTCAGATCTCAGTGAAAACTCATGCTGGAGATTTGCATGTCTTTAAGTGTTCTCAAAGTGGTCTGAACAGAGAAAAGTCTGATCACTGCTTCCTCCATCTGAACTCTTTAATTTCTCTTGTATCAATATTCCCATTGATTTTTCTTTGGAAATTATAGTAGACTGCTTCTGGACTTAGACACTATTAGTCAGCTGGTTGACAGAATTGTGAGAATACTGTAATATGGGATTAGTGTTTTATTTATTCCATTGCATACTTTAAATGGGAGCTAGAGAGAGGAGTGAAGACCCCACTGTACTCAGATCAGAGCCACATATCTACCCTATCCTTCTGACTTTGCTCTTTTCTAAGGTTGTAGCCTATAACCACTTCTCACCCTAGAACACTCTAGGCACTGTTCTCAGAATTTGTGACCTAGGACTGGAAAATAAATGAGCAAACTGACAGTTGGCACTCGTAACTCCGTTTTGCACAATTACTTCATTGTGTGCCTGGAATCTGTATTTGCTGTGTTTCTCAGCCAGAATCATCTTTCATTGCTCTCCATGGTCTTGGACAGACACCATCCTAACTCTGTCTCCCTATGCCAACATGTGCTGGAGAAATGACTATGATGATTTCTTTTTTCTTGTATTTTTTTGACCTGAACTTTGATCTCTGCAGATTTGTGAGGGAGATCTAGACTGTACTTTTTCCCATTCCTCTTCCATATTAGCTCCAATCCCTCTCTATGAATGATAGCAACAGAAATTTAAAAATGGAAAAATTATTACAGACCATATTTTATTAAATAGTGTAGATCATGACGCTATGTGGGATTGTAAAACTGAATCTAAGGGTCTCAAAGTTATGATTATCAGAAAATTATGATTAACAATAAATGTTTGATTGGTATACCTATTTGATACACCCATATACTTGGGGTCATATAAAAAATTTCTTGAGCCAATCCTTTAATTTTCCAGATGAGTAAGTTGAAATCCAGTATGATCAAATACTTAGGCTAGAATTATAGAAGTACAAGGCATCAGATGTGAAATTTGAATTCAGATTTTCTGACTTAGTGCCACCTTTATGTATGTTAATGCTGTTTTCTGATAAGTGGAAGAAACTCATTGACTTAGTCCCAGTGGGGAAAAATAGAAATAATAAGCAGAAGCAGTAGGTTAAATTTAGGTTTTAAAACAACCAAGCAAAAATACATTAAAAACAAGCAAAGAAAAAAGAAGTATATAAAATGGAATGGGATATAGTAGGCTTCTTTTCACTAGAGATCTGACCCAAAAAAAGCTAGCTGACCAATTATTTGGCATGTTGTAGAAGAATTCAAGGGATGGATCAGATTGGATAACTTTTGATGTCTCTTCTTATTCTGAGATGTGGTGATTCTGCAACTCTTAAATCTACATTTCTATCTCTGTCTTCAATTTTGAGTTCCAAATGCATGTCTTCAATTATCTATGAGACATCTCTACCTAGATATCCCCCTGGGTTTTCAAACTTAATCAAGTACAAAGGGTATGGTCTGAACACAAAAATCAAGTATGAGGCCCAAGGCTGTCAATAAATTACTTGACTACTTTTGGAGATAAAAATGTTAACTCTTTCAAGTCATTTCAGTAATATTTCATAATTTTGTTCTTCAGTCATACCTGACTTATTTTTTACCCTATTTGGGGTTTTCTTGCCAAAAAGGCTGGAGTAATTTCCCATTTCTTTTTCTCAGTTAATTTATAGATCAGAAAACTGAGGCAAACAAGGTGAAGGTTTGGCTTAGTTACATGTCTAAGGCCTGATATGAACTAATAAGGATGAATCTTCCTCACCCTAGGGCTGGCACTCTATTCATTATACCACCTAAATGCCCTATTTAATAACTTAGTAGAGTCATTTAAGGCAGCATGAAATGTAGTGGAAATCCTAGAAGATCAAATTTCAAGTTTGGCTCCTTTCCCATACTATCTATGGGATGTGAGGCTAGCCAGTCCTCTAAGTAACTGTGTAAGAATATTTTACAGAAAATGTGATGTCCTACATTAGTAAAGAGGATTTCCTCAATGAAAATTCAGGTGACCCATGAAATCAAAGATATAGATCTAATTCTATAGCTCTTTTTAAAAAATAATTTTTATTGATTCTGATTGCTTTTATGCTGTCTAAATTTGGGAATTTCTCCTGGTAACACTTGTCCCCTCTCCAAGAGCATCCCTTATAAGGGAGCAAAAAAAAAAAAAAAAAAAAAAAAGACATAAACAGAGACATAATCCCTCACAAAGAGAGAAAGAGAATCAGCAAAATTAATAAAAACTCTAAGTTATGACAATATATGAAATGTTTCACACCCATGAATATGGAAGGGGATATCTACTTCTATCTCTTCCCTAGTTCTAATCTATTTTTTTTTGTAATTTTGCAATATTCAGTTTTGAGCATTTTGTGGTCATTGTCCTTACACTCTTGTCATTGTGAATATGTCTTCTTACTTCACTTTGCAGCCTCACTTGTCTCTTAAGGCCAGATGAAGTTATTATCCTTCAATTCTAACAAGTTTGTTCTCCAGATACTCATCACTCACCCCTCCATAGAAGCTGAAGTATACTGAAGGAAATCCAAAGGCATATATGTTTTCTTGGGGATTTGCTTTTGTAGTGCACAAAACTCTGGAGAATGAAGGACAAAATTGTTATCTGGCTTCTTGGACCAGGAGCTTTTCAAAGCAATTCAATTAACAAGCATTTCTTAATTGCCTACTACTCATGGAAAGTGAGAAGCACTATTGCCTTATGAGAAAAAGTCTTATCTAGTACCCTTGAATATTGTTTTTAGTATTTTGATAACTATATTTCCATATAATTGCCTTCCTTATGCTCCTCTGTATACATACAATTTAAATTATAGGTCTAGATAATAGAGAGCAGGCCTGGGAATCTAGGAATCTTGAACAGAAATTTCAGAACTCAGAAACAATGACTAGTTGACCTTGCCTTAGGCAGTAACAGTATCTTAGACATTTTTTAATTTAATATTCTTCCCAATTTCTTTCAAAATTTTTTCATTTGATTTTAGATTTTTGAGTTCTAGGTTTTCTCCCTTTCCCCACCCACAATTAAGAAATCACATGTGAAGTTATGTAAAACATCTCTATAAACATCAAGTTGTAAAAGAAAACATCTCCCACACTAATGAAAATAAAACCCTCAAGAAAAAATTAAATTAACAATAAAGAGAGAGACATACAAAATGCTTCTATCTGCATTCAGAATCGATCACTTCCTTCTCTGGTGCACATGTAAGTGTGGATGTTTATGCTACTGAAAATACTAAAGCCATTTACAACTGGTCATCTCACAACATTACTATTACTTTGTATATAGTATATTTTTTTTATTTTGTTCACAGAGGATGTTCTAGGTTTTCTTTTTTCTTTTTTTTTTTTCTGAGAGCCTCCTGCTCATTATTTCCCAGAGAACAATACTTTTCTATTTTAAAATAATCGTTAAAGTTTTTTATTTTCAAAACATAAGCACAAATAATTTTCAACATTCACCCTTGCAGAAGCTTGTATTCCATTTTTTTTCCGTTCTTTCTCCTCCACCACACCACAGATGGTAAGTAATTTAATACATGTTGAGCATATGCAAGTAAAGCAAACTACAACAAAAAATGAAAATAATATATTATGATCCAGACTTAGTTCTCATAGTCCTCTCTCTGGTACAGATGGCTCTTTTCATCACAAGACCTTTGGAACTGGTCTGAATCACATCATTGTTGAAAAGAGCCATGTCCATCAGAACTGATCATTGTATAAACTTACTGTTGCTATGTGCAACATTCTCCTGGTAATACTCACTTCACTCACCATTAGTTCATGTAAGTCTCTGATATTATCCTGCTGATCATTTCCTATATAACAATATTCCATAACATTTATTTACAATAATTTATTCAAACACACTCAAATTGATGGGTATCCAATCAGTTTCCATTTCTTTGCCAATACAAAAAAGGGTTGCTATAAACACTTTTGCACATATGGGTTCGTTCCCTTTTTTATAATCTCTTTGTGATACAGACCCAGTAAAGACACTGCTGGATGAAAGGGTATGTACAGTTTGATAGCACTTTGGGCATAGTTCCGTATTACTTTCCAGAATGGTTGGATAAGTTCAAACACCACCAACAATGTATTAGTGTCCCAGTTTTCCCACATTCCCTCCAATATTCATTATTATCTCTTCCTGTCATCTTAGCCAATTTGAGAGGTGTGTAGTGGTACCTCAGTCTTCTTAATTTGCATTTCTCTGATGAATAGTGATTTAGAGCACTTTTTTTCATATACCAATTTCTTTATCGTAAAATTGTCTATTCATATCCTAAGGCCATTTGTCATTTGGAGAATGGCTTATAGTCTTAAAAAATTGAGCCAATTCTCTCTATATTTTAGAAATAAGGCCCTTATCAGAATCATTGGGTATGAATTTTTTTCAGTTTTCTGCTTTTCTTCTAATCTTGTCTGCATTGGTTTGTTTGTACAAAAACTATTTAATGTAATATAATTAAAATTATCCATTTTGCATCCCACAATGTACTCTAATTCTTCTTTGGCCCAAAATTCCTTTCTTCTCCATAGATCTGAGGGGTAGGCTATTCTCTGTTCTTCTAATTTGCTTGTAATATCATTCTTTTTTCTAAACCAGTACTATTTCCTTATTTACGTATTTAGTATGCTAACTTTACAAATCATTTTGGGAGAGAAGAATCAGAGCAGAAGGGAAAAGCCATGTGAGAGTTAAAAAACTGAAAAAATAAGTCAACATAGCATGTATTGATTTGCATTTAGTCCCCTTACTTCTTTTTTTGACTGCGGATGGTATTTTCTATCCAAAGTCTATTGGGATTGCTTTTCATCATTGAACTCCAGAGAAAAATCAAGCCTTTCATAGTTGGTCGCTGCACATTCTTGCTATTATTGAGTACAATGCATTGCTGATTCTGCTTATTTTCCTCAGCATCGGTTCATGTCAATGTTTCCAGACCTTTCTACAATCAGCTTGTTCATCAATTTTTTTATAGAACAATAATAATCTTTACCTTCATGTACCACAACTTGCTCAATCATTCCTCAATTAATGGACATCCACTTTTCCCAATTCTTTGCAGTCACAAAAAGTGCTGCTACATGTTTGCACATGTGGGTGAGAGGTGTGTGGCAGTACATTAGAGTTGTTCTAATATTTATTTTTCTAATCAATAGTTATTTAGAACATTTTTCATATAATTATAAATATCTTTAATTTTGTCATCTTAAAATTATCTTTTCATATCCTTATCAATTATATCCTTATCAATTTCCTTATCAATATCAATATCCTTATCATATCCTTATCAATTAGGGGATCACTTATGTTCTTATAAATTTGACACACTTCTTTTCATATTTTAGAAATGAGACCTTTATCAGAAATACTGATTGTGATGATTCCCCCTGCCCCAGTTTATACTTCCCTTTTAATCTTGTTTCTGTTGGTTTTGTTTGTGCAACCACTTTTTAATTTAATATAATCAAAATTGTTCATTTAGCCTTTCTAGTTCTACTCCGGTCATAAATTCACCTCTCCAGATCTGATAGGTAAATTACCTATTCTCCTAATTTATTTATGGCATTATTCTTTATGCCTCATCCTTTATCCCTCATTTTACCTCCATTTTCATATTTTCCAGTACAAGGTTAAGTTCAATATATGCATACATGTTTATACATGCTACACAAGAAAAATCAAATCAAACCAGAAAAAGCAAAATAAAATACCAGCAAACAACAACAAAAAGAGTGAAAATGCTATGTTGTGGATCACACTCAGTTCCCACAGTCTTCTCTCTGGGTGTAGATTGCTCTCTTCATGACAAAACAATTGGAATTAGTTTGAATCATCTCATTATTGAAGAGAGCCACATCCATCAGAATTGATCATTGTATAATCTTGTTGTTGTGTATAATGATCTCCTTCTGCTCATTTCATTTAGCATCAATTCTTGTAAATCTTTTGTAAATCTTTCCAAACCTCTCTGAAATCATCCTGTTAGTCATTTCTTACAGAACAATTATATTCCATAGCATTCATATATCAAAATTTATTCAGCCATGCTCAAATTGATAGAGAATGTTTCTTGGCATTCTAAAAAAGGCTGCGACAAACATATTTGCACATGTGAGTCCCTTTCCCTACTTGAAGATCTTTTGGGGATATAAGCTCAATAGAAACACTGCTGGATCAAAGAGTATGCACATTTTGAGCACAGTTCCTAATTGCTTTGCAGAATGGTTGGATCCATTCACAGTACTACTACCAATTTATTAGTGTCCCAGTTTTCCTACATCCAAACGTTCTTCATTATCTTTTCCTGTCATCTTAGTCAATCTGAAAGGTGCATAGTAGTATCTCAGAGTTGTCTTAATTTGCATTTCTCTGATCAATAGTGATTTGGAGCACCTTTTTATTACTAAAAGTAGTTTCAATTTCTTCAACTGAAAATTATCTGTTTATATCCTTTGACCATTTATCAATTGGAGAATGACTTAAATTCTTATAAATTTGAGTCAATTTCTATCAAAACCTTTATCACAACCATTGAATATAATTTTTTTCCTAGTTCATGCTTCCTTTCCAAACTTGTCTACTTTTGTTTGTACAAAACCTTTAACTTAATGTAATAAAATTATCTATTTTGTGATCAATAATTATTTAGACATATAAAATTTCCCCTTATTACCACTTTGGCTGCATTCCACAAATTTTGCTATGTCGTCTCATTATTGTCATTCTCTTGAATGAAATTACTGATTGTGTCTATGATTTGATCTTTCACCCATTCAGTCTTTAGGATTAGATTATTTAATTTCCAATTAATTTTTGGTGGCATTTTATTGAATGTAATTTTATTGCATAGAGATCTGAAAAAAATTTCATTTTATATTTCTGTCTTTCTGCCTTTGATTTTGAGGTCTTTGTACCCTAATATATGGTCAGTTTTTTTTATAGGTGCTATGAACTGCCAAGAAGAAAATATACTTCTTCCTGTCTTCATTAAACTATCCTATGTTCTTCTAATTTGTTCATAATATAATATAATATAATATAATATAATATAATATAATATAATATAATATAATATATAATATATCTAGTTAATGAACCCATTTTGAACTTATCTTGGTATATGGTGTTAGGTATGGGCCAATGCCTAGTTTCTGCCATTTTAGTTTAAAATTTTTCCCATCAGGTTTTGTCAAGTAGTGAATTCTCATCCCACAAGCTGAGGTCTTTGGGTTTGTCCAACACTAGATTGCTATAGTTATTGACTATTTTGTCCTGTGAACTAACCAATTCCAGTGATTGACTACTCTATTTCTTAGCCAGTCCTAAATGGTTTTTATGACTGCTGCTTTATAATATAGTTTTCGATCTGGTACAGTTAAGCCACCTTCATTTACTTTTTTTTTTCATTAATTCCCTTGAAATTTGTTGACCTTTAGTTCTTCCAGATGAATTTTGTTATTTTCTCTAGGTCAGCAAAATAGGTTTTGGGGAATTTGATTGATATAGTACTAAATAAATAGATTCATTTACTTAGTATTATCATCTTTATTGTATTCTTTCAACCTATCCAAGAGCACTTGATATTCTTCTAATACTTGATATTCTTCTAATTGTTTATATCTGACTTTATTTGTGTGGAAAATGTTTTGTAGTTTTGCTCATATAGTTCCTGACTTTCCCTTGGTAGATAGATTCCAAAAATTTTATGCTATCAATTGTTATTTTAAATGGAATTTTTCTTTGTATCTCTTGCTGTTGGATTTTGCTAGTGATGTATAAAATTGCTGATGATTTATGTGGATTTATTTTATATTCTGCAATGTTGCTAAAGTTTTGGATTATTTCTTTTAGCTTTTTAGTTGATTCTCCAGCAGATGGATTCTTTCAATGAGTATTTCCCCCTCTCTTTCTAGAATATTAGGGTAGGATTTTTTTTGTTTGTTTTGTTTTTTTAATAGAGTCTTATCTTTAGAATGCTGCCCAAATTCTTTTGTGATAATGGCCTTCAAATAGGCCAATAATTTTAATTTGTGTCTTCTGGACCTATTTTCCATGTCATCTGTTGTTGCCAATGAGGTATTTCACATTTTCTTCCATTTTTTTCATTATTTTTAGATTGTTTGACTGATTCTTAGTGTCTCACAAAGTCATTCGTTTCCATTTGCCCTATTGTAGCTTTTAATGTGTGATTTTCTTCTATTAGCTTTTGTATCTCTTTCTTCCATTTCTGTTGTACTGTTTGAGGATATGCTTTCTTCAGATAAAATTTTCCTTCTTTTTACAACTGAGTCAACAACTCATGCATGCCTCTGTCATGAATACTTCTCATTTTTTTAACCCTTATGAAGTCTTTTATGAGTATATACAAGAAGGCTCTTTGAACCTGAGACAAACTTCTATCACTCTTTGAGATATCTTCTATCCTTATCTGAGTTTGTGTTTTGGTCTGCTCTGTCACCATGTTAGTTTTTATAGTCAAGGTTCTTTTCTGTTACTTGCTCATTTTCTTTCCTTTTCTTTTGGTATTTCCTTTTTTTCCCCTTTACTTTTAAGGATCTTTCTTCAGGGGTTAAATGTAACAATATAAATATAACAATAGGAGCCACCTGCTAGTGGCTACTGGCGATTTAATTCTGTCCAGCAGGATAGATCTTTATGAGAGAGGATAATAATGATACAAGGAGACTGAGAAGCAGTTGCATTCTCTGACCTTTTTCCTCTTCCCTCTTGCCTCCAATTTATTTCATTCCCAATTTACAAGCAACCTCTGTATCAGTAAAGGCCGATTTGCAATTCTTTCAAATGTGTTATGATTTACAGCTGTGGAGGCTTTTGGAAAATCAACCTGCCCCTTTATACTTAGGCATGGCCCTTAACAAAAGATGGCACTATCTCAAGCTTCCTGTGTAGCTCTGAGCCTTGGCTTTAAGCACAGGAGTCCCTTGTCTTTGCAGGGGGTAACTTTGTTCTTTCAGGAAAATGCCTGGTTTTCTAGATTTTGTCTTCTGAGCTGGGACTGGAGGCTTCCCCACTGATTTGCTTCTCTACTGAGTCAGACTGAGGGTCTTAGTTGCTGATTTGCCACAATTAAGACCCTCTCACTGGCTTTCTCAAAGTCTATCTCTTTATACATTCCAGTGAGAATGACCTTTCTGGAAGTTTTTTTCAATCTCTCTTGAGCTGGAGAGTAACTTGATTCCATTAGACTGTTTAGAGGTGTGGTTTCATGTGGTTTATGAGGGAAACTGGGAGAATTTCAAATCACTTCCTGACCACTCTGCAATCTTGGCTTCACCTAGTATCACTCTTCTTGTCTAAATTATGAACCTACTTTGATCTTATGTTATTATACCATGATAAATGCAGATTAATGTCAAGTTTCTGCCTGTGAAGTTTTTACCATCTAATTTCCAATTTTCACAGTAAATTTTGTCAAATAGTGAGTTGTTATCCCAGAAGCTGGGGGTCTTTGGTTTTATTAAATACTAGATTAATATAGCCATTGACTATCATGTCTTACGAACTAAACTTATTCCACTGATTGACTACTATATTTTTTTAGTCAGGAACAAACAGTTTTGGTGACTACTGCTTTATAATATGATTTTAAGTCTGGTATTTTCCAATAATTCCTTTGAAATTCTTGACCTTTTTGAGAACAATAATATTCTATCAGAGAAACTTGCTTCAAAAAAATTACAATTATTTTTGCTAGTTGTATTGCCCATCCCCATTTATTCTCTCTTTTCACTCTATCCCTCCTCAAAAGTGTTTTGCTACTCAATATTCCCTCCCCCAATATTCTCTCTATTTATAACCCTTCCCCTTCCCCTAACTCATTCCCCTCCTATTTTCTCTCAAGGGAAGATAGATTTCTATGCCCTTTTAAAAGTATATGTGGTATTTCCTCTTTTAGCTGATTCTAATAAGAGCACAGGTCACTCATTCCTTTTGTCTCTCATTTCCCCTCCAATGTAAAAGCTTTTTCTTGTCTGTTTATGGCAGATGATTTGCACTATTCCACTTCTCCCTTTTCTTTCTCCCATAAATTAGTCTTTCACTTTCACTTCTTAATTTCATCATTTAAAAAGACATTATTTCTTCATAATCAATTATATATATATATATGTGTGTGTATATATATATATACATATATATGTATGTATATACATATATATTCCTTCTAATGAGTTACAAGTATCAACCTCCCACAGGCAGAAGAAGTGAAGGAGCCAGCACAGCAACCACAAGAGTCTTTATGTTCAACTCCTTCCCAGACTTCTTAGCTCTTATATACTCTATTATAAATACATCATCATAGATGTCAATCTTGTAGATGAAGTACTGATGAAGTCATTAGATTTCATTCATTCAATCACTCAATTCTATTTTTAAGGAATAATTTTTCTCAGTGAGCTTTTGTATCTCTTTCCCAGTTGATCAATTTTGCTTTTTAAGGCATTCTTCTTATAGCTTTTTGTATTTCCTTTTGCACCTCTCTTAATTCTTTCCCTAATTTTTTCTACTATTGCTTACTTGATTGTTAAAGTCCCCTTTGAGTTCTTCTATGCCATGAGCTGAATTCTTAATTTTCTTGGAAACTTTGGATATAAGACCTGTGATTCCTTATTAAAGTAGGGTTCTATTTCCAGGGTGGAAAATGCATTGTCCCAAGCCTCAGTGGTTTTGTGCACTATTTTCAGAAATTCTTCTAGGAATCTGACCACAAGAACTCTTTTCTGCCCTAGAGCTATTAGGGGTTACCATCCAAATGTAGCTGTAAGATCTAGTGTGTTGGTCATGGCCACAGACCAGGACCCAGACTCTCTAGTCCCCCTCCCAACCCCACAAATATGGAACCTTCTTATTGTCCCAGATACAGACAGCATGCGCTATGCTAGAGTATTTTGAATGTAAAATGAAACAAAAAAGGAGGAAGGGTAAAGCCTTGTTCTCTAAGAGCCTACATTATACTGAAGTAATTTATTTTCTTCAAGGTCCAGGAGGTCCCTGGACAGAAATGCTGTTTGGAGAAGAAAATGTACAAAACCAAAATGATTTGTGCTTCCAATCCTGCCATTCCATTCCCAATCTTAACGATTCTTTCTCTAAGTGTGATAAAAGCCACATAAGAAAGACTAGACAGTCTTGTCTAGGAGAGGAGAGAGGACAAAGAACAATCCCTCTCCTCTGTTTTTTTTTTTTTTTTTTTTTAATCCTGTAGCCTAGGGTCCCGTTGTTAGGGCCTGCGATGGCTACCCCAGCAAGTCACCTGGAGTGTTGCTTATGTTTCTTTCAGCTAGGTTGGAACAGCTTGTTAACCTCCATCCAAGTTAGGGATTATATGTTCCAGATAGACCAGTTTCTTAATCTCAAATTTGATTAAGGGATTTTTCTCTTAATCATTACTAGGCTCTAGGAGCCAGGTACAAATGAATTATCTGGCTCTTTGCCTTGAGGCCTAGCAGCAAATGCTGGCTGAAGATTGGTTTAGGTAACTCCCCTAATATTAGGCCAATTCAGCAAGAGGATTTTCAGAGAATTAGAAAGAAAAAACCTGCAATATTGCTTTCATGCCAAATAAATTAGTTTTGATTAAAATTTTTAAAAGTGATTATTATTATTATAATGAATAGTACATGAATTAATAAATGAGATACTCAACATACAGTAGAATGTTACCCCAGCATTCAAGTATCTAATGGAAAAACCTTGTTAAGATAAAAAGCAATATAATTAAAGGCTGCAATTACAGCCCATCTTGAAGCAGAATCAGATTAAATGTTCTAATCCCACAAGTGAGATTTGGGGAAAGGATTCTTCCCCAAATCAAAAAAAAAAATGAACCAGAGACATTGAACAAAATAAGGCAGCCTTCTGCCTTCAGACTTTTCTACCTCTGCTTAGACATGGGGGTAGAATCTTCCAGAGTGGGGGGGGAGAGCTTCAGAAGCAAAGGGGAGCAGCAGAAGGCTCTCTTCACACCAAATCAGTGTCTGCTGCCTGGGCAATCCAAAGGAGAATTCCATTTGACAGACTTGTGAGGGAGACTATCTATCATGGGTTAGTCTACATTAAGGTAGTCCTGTCAGGTGCTATCCAAATGATGGGGGATTGACTCTTTAGGGTTATCTTCCCAGCTTAAATTTCACATATTGATACAGCTCTAGTTCCTTATTTATTTAAAATCTAGACCTGCTAACTCATTCATTATAGGGACCTTAATCTAACAATTTTAATAGCACTTAATAGTCTTCAATTTACATTCTTAGAAAATGACTTTGCAACATCTCTTTGATGTGTCTTAGGGTGGGTTTGAATCTGAGTTGCTCTAAAGTTAAGCCTCTTTACCCATTACACTATACTATCTCTCATGATTTGAATGAAACTCACCTTTCCTCTTTTTTAAAATCTGTATAAAAGCAACAAATTTGTATAGCCTGAGATTTATATCTTATCTTTGATTAATTCCAGGCTCAAATTTTCAATTTTTTTTTTGCCATTTATTGATTTTGACTAGGTTTCTATTCTTGATATTACTCTCTCCTTTAAAAAAAAAATTCAAATTCACTTGGACATTTGGTCCTTAGTGTCAGTGTTTTTTCTGTGCTCCATGTTCTATTATATGTAATCACAGCAGCAAACTCTTCCCTCCCCATTCTCAGAGCAACAGAGGCATAAGTCTACACCCCCACTATATCTAGAAAAAAATTTGCTACACTCTATCTGCCCAGAAGCTTGCACATCCAAGCAAAGCCAGTAAATGCTTTAGCTTCCTGATTCAAACTTTCATGAATGCAGCCTATTTGTCCAGGAAAAACACAATTCTCATCACTCTCATTTCCAGTACTCCTGCACACCCATCCAGTGCCCAATTTCCCATGTCAAACACTGGTCCTTTAATTTAAAAAAAACAAAACAAAACAAAAAAACAAAAAAAAAAAACAAAAACGAATTTATGCCAAGAGTGGCTTCCCCATTTCAGGGTCAGTATGACATATCTACTCTCTACTGAGGGATGTGGGGTTCACACCTAGCTAGCTGCTCCTTAGGCAAAGTTGTTCTATCTAATTAAAGTGCCTGAAAGTTTAAGGATCCATACAACACCTGGAAAACTGAAGAACAACATTCACATTATTAAAAATTATTCCTTATCTCACAGATTGTTTTTCCCTTCCCTCCTCTCTGTGCCTCTGATACATAACTTCAAACTATCCTTACAAGACATGTTTTTTCTCTCTAGTTTATTTCAGGTTCTTTCTGTCCCTCAGTCCTCACAATTTGAGAAAAGAAAGAGATGGGACTAGTTAGTATCTGATTCAATGGAGAAGCACCAACTCTGGACTCATATTCAGAGGAAGTGATTTCAAATCCTGCCTTTGATATGTACTATATAGGTAACATTAAGTAACCCATTTAAATTCCTTTGGCTTCAGTTTCCTTGTGTAAAGTGAAGGATTTGAATTAGATGGCCTCTAAAGTTTCTCTGAGGTTTTGGTTTCTCTGTCTCCATCTTCTTTCCTTCTTCCTCCCTCTTCTTTCCTCCTCCTGTATTTTCTTCTTTTCCTCCCTCTCTCCTCCTTCCTCTCTCCTCCTCCCACTTTCTTTCCCTTTTCTTCCTTCTTCTTCTCCTCCTCCTCTCTCATGGATTATTAAATAGAGTGCTGGAGCCAGGAATATCATCTTCTCAAGTTCAAATCTAGCTTCAAGCACTTACTAGCTGTGTAATCCTGGACAACTCACTCAACCCATTTTATCTCAGTTTCCATATGTGTAAAATGAGCATGAGATGAAAATATAAAACACTATCGTATTTTTGCTAAGAATTACAAATGGAGTTGTGAAGAATTGATACAATTTTAAAAGATTTTAACAACAAACTAGAACAGACAGGAGAAAAAGTAATAATATCTAGCAGATCGTATAGCACTTGAAAATCATTAATATGTTTCATATATATATGCATATACATATACATATATGCATACACACATATATTTGATTTAACATAACCCCACAACTTTGTATGTAGTAGGGAAGAAGCAGGCTTATTTTCCCCATCTTTCAAATGAGGAAAGAGAAACTCAATGACATTAAGGGATTTGATGCAGTTAATAAGTGTAAGAAACATGATTGAAACATTCTTTTTTTTTTTTTTCCTGTGTTGAAGTCAAGCACTCTACTCATTGTCTCACACTACTATTTTTCCATATACTTCCTTGCTCAGTGGACTTCTAATTCTCACCCACTTGACATATAAGTGTTTTGATCCTCCATTGGTTAAGCCAAATTCCCCTGTATTCTTGGGATCTTTAGCTGTGGTTTCTACCACATTGTACATTCCATGGAATTAAGTCCCTGGATTCCAACAATGAAGCAACATATATGGATGTTTCTTTGCACACTCTTCATGATATTATATTCAGATTGTTTGAAAGAATATATCAATACTTTTTAAACCTAATTTTCTAATATATGTCTTCCTCTCCCTTCTGAGGAAATCACCCACACAAAACATTTTAAAATAGAGAACTAGTTCAAAAAATTAACCCCACATATGAAAATCATCACATATTACATGTAGTGTTCCAAATTCATTGTTCTCCCACCACTGTGAAGAAGGGGCTAAAATATATTCTCAGATCTTTATTCTGGGACCAAGCATGATCATTATAAATACATAGTATTCAGGATAGTTTTTATTGTAGTTCTTTCAGTTTACACTTATCAGGTAAGCTAAAAAGCACCTTGAAGACCAACAAATCTATTTGTAGCCAGAGTCCAATAGATAATTTTCAGGGGTTCTACCACTATAAGAAGTCTACCTGAAAAACAACTACCACTGAAGGAGAGGAAAAGCAATATAATCTCATTCTAAGGCAATGACAGAAAAGAACATATCAGTAAGTCCAAACTATTGCCACAATCACCCCTGACATTTTGGCACCTAAGGCAAAAGGATTAAACAATTTCTTTCAGATATCTGTCAGAACTGTCTAAGATCCCTAGCCATTGTTCAGAAGAGCAATTCCTATCAAGATCTGTCTTCTAGTAAATCTTACTTTGTTTCTGTGTAATGTTCATATTTGTAGAGCACATAAACTTCCCACTAGTCATATATTGTAATTTGTTTAGGCATTCCCCAGTCAATGAGCATTTACCTTTCTTCTAGTTCTTTGCCAATATAGAAAGTCTTGCTATGAATTTAAACAGTTGGAACTTGTCTTTTTCTCAATGATTTCCTTGTGGCATACATTCCTGTTGTGGGATTTCTGTATCAAAGTGTATGGGCATGTCAGTCATTTTAGTGCACACATTGTATTCCAGAATATTTGAATGAATTTATAAATCCAACAGCAGTTTATTAGTGTTTTCATAAAATTTCCAAGATCGACTTCTTTCATTATTGATTATCTTTATCAATTTGCCAGATGTGAGATGACTATAGGGTGATTCATGACAAAGTCACAAGTTTAGACTTTACCCTCTAAATCAAATTCAGACTAAATAAGATATTATTTACAAAATGTTTAGACGTGGTGCTTAGCACATAGTAAGAATTTAATAATTGCTTGTGCTCTCCTTTCCCTCTCCTCCCAATCAAACATTGCCATTTGTAGAAGTTATTCTATGTTATCTAAACAATGAAGCTGATTCTCTAAAATATAGTGGAGAGATGAATGGTGAGTTGAAAAAAATACATTACAAATTAGGAATTGTACAAGAGAAGTGATATGTAAATGATGTGATAAAAGAAGTATATAACTGAAAAAATAAGCACACTTACATGGTGAAAGTGAGGGCTAAGAATGGACAGTTTTTGTGCAATGTTCTTATATCAAGAGAAAGAAAACTCCTGATTTCAGAACACTGATGGATCTTCTTTATCAAATTTACTTGAGGATGAGTTATACACCATAAACAGCCTTGGAGGGGACTGAGATCAGGCATGCTGATGAGATTTACATATTGTTTGCTTCATTAGGAAGCGAACTCCTTCTATTGGGTATGTTTTTGCCTTGCCATATATCTCTAGGGCTTAGCATAGTGTCTAACACATGGTAAATACTTAATAAAATTTTATTAATAGATTAATTTATCAGAAGTCAGATTGAATATTCAAGCTGACATCCTTTCTTTTTGTCACAGCCCTTTCTGAGAATGAGACAAACTGGGAATTCCAAGAACTAAGCCACCTTCATCTCCTTTTCTGAGGAAGTTCAAATGCTACCAGAAAATAACAATTTTTATTGGATCGTTTCCCTTGAAGTTCATGAAGAGCAAAGCAAAACTTGTTGAGGGTTAGACCCACAACTGAGCTGGTTCAATATTTACTATGCCACATAGCCATCTTCCTATTCAGTTTTCTATTGGCTTTAGCACTGATTACATTCATATATATGCTATCTATATGGAGCATATAATTCTTCTGGTATTCTCTCATTTTATCCTTGTTTCTGTAAGCTATGGGATATCAGTAAGAGAATATAGCTTTTATTTTATAGAGTTTCTCCCCAAAAAATTTGACAGTGTTTTGCAGATATCATTCCCAGAAACTTCAGCTTTTTTTGTCCCTCAACTCCTTTAATTTTAATCCTGGTATCTCTGACTCCTATTAATTACTGCATTCTTTTGATAAAATGTGATCATGGAATAAGACATTTTTCAAGATAAGAAGAGTATTATAGTGAACATTCAGACTAAGCATGTCTAGATCTCATGGTTCTGTCAATCACCTAGAGGCCACAGGAATGAAAATCTACCCACATGGATGAAACTGTCAGCAACAAGAGCCCCAGAGGTGTGGGTGGTCCCTGTCATATCTTAGTAACAAGAGTTACTAGCCAATGGTCTTACTATGTTCGACTCATTAGTTCTAGGAAAAAGAAAAGAGACATTGACTGAAGTAGTTAATCCAGAAATATGATCAGATTAAGCCTCAGAACTGAAGAGATAGAATTGTCACATTGAGGAAGGAAATGCAAGGATTGACTTCTAGGAACAAGAATCAAATATTAAGCAAAAACTAAACTTAGGCAGAAAAAAAAATTTATATATACAGGCTTTAGGATCACAAGGACAAAAGGTCTAAGGTGGCACACATTAACAGTCTGACATTGCTCAAAAATTGTAGTTTCTTTTTTCTTTTCTTTTTGGATAATTAATAATTTTATTAATTATGCTAATAATCAAATGACTATCCTTTAATTATCTATCTCCCATGAACCAAAAACCTGTAATTTATTTTTAAAGACAGAGAGAAATAAATCAAAGTGACCCACAAACCTAAAGTGGTAAATCAGACATAGTTTGTTATGTAAGAAAAGGTAATAGACTTGAGATACTTGCAGAAAAGGGTACATTAGAAGATGGGGCAATGCCTATATCTGAGGACATAGTGATACAGAGACATAAAGTTACAACCAGATCTCCAGAAAATAAACTTTTCTTAGGTATCAGAAGTCAGGTCTAGTGATAGCCAGTCCTGTTAAAAAGAGAAGCCCCTTTATAACATTATACTCAGGCTATGCCATCCTCTCAGTCACTTCTATAGTTCTTCGATGCAGAACAACCAGGCTAAATCACAACAACATTTGGTTAAAATGAGCAAGAGAGAACTGTGTTTTTTGGTAGAAAGTCTTATTACTGGGCGGAGCCAAGATGGCGGAGAAGAAACACATAACTCTGTGAACGTCCTTACTCCCTCACAACCAATTAGATAAATCAGCCTCAGAAATAGCCCTGGACTGATAGATACACAAGGACTGGAAGCACGACTTACCAGCTGAAGAGAATCTGGAGTTTCAACAGAAAAGGTCAGTTCCCAGGGGAGGAAGAAGAGAGGCCAGCACAGACGGCTGGGTGCTAGCATACTGCGCCGATTGCACTGGGAAGGGCTCTGGGATCAGAGAAGCCACTGAGATAAAGGAATCTGGCACAGGCTGTTAGCTCTTCTATGCTTATAATATAGCAGTTCAGAAGGGAAATCTAAACACTTTAAAAATTCAGATAGATTAGATTTTCCCCGGATCCTGGGGGTGACTCAGCAGATCTCGGCACCAGGGGGTGTGGCCTCAGCCCCCACCTAAGACTAGTTAAGAGATTGACAAGTGGGTGGATACTGCCCAAGGCAACACACACTGCCTAGCTTAGCTGGAGGGGGTGGAACTCAGGTGTGGAACTCACCTCTGGAAGTCCCAGAGAAGCGGAATCTTTGAACTAGGGGCCATGGTTTCTGGCAGACACTTCTGATTTGAGTGCAGGGGCTTTTCACTTCACCTGCTGCAGACATCCACGCCCCACCAGGAAGCATAGGCTGGGCTTTGTGCCTTCTTTACTTCAATCTCAAAAGTCAGGGAAGCTTCTAGAACACAACGCCCTCAAGGCACAGCAGTGCTAGTCACCTCTGAGGCACTTCCAGGGAGGGAGTGGGGAACTCTCTCCCAGAGCTCTATCTTAGCTCAGGCCCAAGAGCCGCTGCATCCATCCGGTCTGGGAGGAAGCTGGTAAAGAAGTAAATAAATAATTTCCTACCCCAGGGACAGACCCCAAAAGATTTTTAAAATATGAACAAAAAAGCCAGGAAAACTATAGATTCCTTCTACACAGAGAAAGAGCAGGTATCCAACCCCAAAGAAATTAACAGCAAAGATTCAGCAGATAACAACCTGAAGGGGAACGATTCCTGCCCCCCATCACATAACTCTCTCCTAGAAGACTATTAAAAAGTTAAGAGATTTTGAAGAAAAATGGGGAAAGGAAAGGGAAGCAATGATAGAGAATAACAACGTCCTGAAATTGGAGTTGGAAAAAATAAAGAATTCACAGGAGATGCAGGGAAACAAAATTTGTGAATTAGAAAAGCTTTAAAAAATCACAGGAAAGTAGGATTTCTGAATTGGAAAAGATAAAAAAATCTCAAGAAAATAGAATTTCTGAATTGGAAAAAGAAAATAATTCTCAAAAAAAATTAGGGAAATGGAAAAAAATTCAATAGAGCAAAATAATTCATTTAAAAATGAAATTGGGCATTTACAAAAAGAACTAAAAACTGTGAAAGAAGAAAATAACTTCTTAAAAGTCAGGATGGAACAAATAGAAATGAATGATTCACAGAGAACCCAAGAATCAGTCAAACAAAACAACAAAAAAAAAAAAATGAGAAGCTGGAGAATGAAGTCAAATACTTACTGGGAAAATCTATAGACCTGGAAAATAGATCTAGGAGAGATAATCTGTGGATCATTGGACTTCCCGAAAACTATGACCAAAAAAAGAACCTAGATTCTATTTTACAGGAAATTATCAAAGAGAACTGTACAGAGATAATAGAAACAGAAGGGAAAGTAGATGTGGAAAGAATTCATCGAACTCCTTCTGAAATAGACCCTAAAAAAAGAACACCACGGAATATAGTGGCTAAGCTGCAGAATTACCACACAAAGGAGAAAATCCTGCAAGCAGCTAGAAAAAAAAACAATTTAAATACCAAGGTGCCACAATAAGGGTCATTCAAGATCTGGCTGCCTTCACATTAAAAGATAGAAGGGCCTGGAACCTGATATTCTGTAAGGCAAAAGATCAAGGACTGCAACCAAGAATGAACTACCCAGCTAAGTTTAGCATCTTTTCCATGGAAGAAGATGGTCATTCAATGAAATAGAGGAATTCTATATGTTTCTAAGAAAAAAACCAGACTTAAACAAAAAAATTTGATCTACATCCACAAGACTGAAGAGACACAGAAAAAGGTACACAGAACCCTTGAGAACTGTAACTCTGTTGTGGCTATATAAAAAGTACTCAAGGATAATTTGATTTTACTGATATAAAAGAAAAAAGGGGGTGTATTAAAGGGAAGGAAGTCATTTCAGAAAAAGGGGAAGGAATGATAAAAAGACGGAAACTACATCCCATTAAGAGGCATAGAAAATACACCATATCTGAGGGAATTTAGTAAGGGGGAGAATCATTGTGTGAATCTTACTCTCATCAGGAGAGGCTCAGAGTAAATAATTAACATATTTGTTTTTCAGAGAATTTTCTCTCACCTCATTAAAAGGGGGGAGAGAAAAAGGGAAAAGGAAAAGGAGAATAAGTGAAGGGACTTGGAGGGAGGGGGGAGGGATACTAAAAAAAAGGGAGGGTTGCGCATCACAAGGGGAGTCTGTAAATTAAATATCGGGGAGTGGGATCAGGGGCGTCAAGGGAAAAAGCATAATCTGGGGATAATATGATGGCAGGAAATACAGAATTAGTAATTTTAACTGTAAATGGGAATGGGATGAACGATCCCATCAAACGGAGATGGATAGCAGACTGGATCAAAAATCAGAACCCTACAATATGTTGTCTGCAGGAAACACACTTAAAGCAGGGAGATACTTACAGAGTAAAGGTAAAAGGTTGGAGCAGAATCTATTATGCTTCAGGTAAAGCCAAAAAAGCAGGGGTAGCTATCCTTATCTCAGATCAAGCAAAAGCAGAAGTTGATCTAATTAAAAGAGATAAGGAAGGAAACTATATACTGCTGAAAGGTAGCATAAATAATGAAGCCATATCGATACTAAACATACATATATGCACCAAGTGGTATAGCATCAAACTTTCTAAAGGAAAAGTTAAGAGAGTTGCAAGAAGAAATAGACAGTAAAACCATAATAGTGGGAGATCTCAACCTTGCACTCTCAGATTTAGACAAATCAAACCACAAAACAAACAAGAAAGAAATTAAAAAAGTAAATAGAACATTAGAAAAACTAGGTATGATAGACCTTTGGAGAAAACTGAATGGCAATAGAAAAGAATATACTTTCTTCTCAGCAGTTCATGGATCCTATACAAAAATTGACCATATATTAGGACATAAAGATCTCAAAATTAAATGTAGGAAGGCAGAAATAATAAATGCCTTCTTCTCAGACCACAATGCAATAAAAGCTACATTCAGTAAGAAGTTAGGGGTAAATAGACCAAAAAGTAATTGGAAACTGAATAATCTCATCTTAAAGAATGACTGGGTGAAAGAGCAAATTATAGAAACAATAATTTCACCCAAGATAATGACAATGATGAGACATCATACCAAAATCTGTGGGATGTAGCTAAAGCAGTAATAAGGGGAAATTTTATATCTTTAGAGGCTTATTTGAAGAAAATAGAGAAAGAAAAGATTAATGAATTGGGCTTGCAGCTTAAAAGGCTAGAAAAAGACCAAATTAAAAACCCCCAACCAAATATTAAACTTGAAATACAAAAATTAAAAGGAGAAATCAATAATATTGAAAGTAAAAAAAACTATTGAATTAATAAATAAAACCAAGAGTTGGTTTTATGAAAAAGCCAATAAAATAGATAAACCTTTGGTAAATCTGATCAGAAAAAAGAAAGAGGAAAATCAAATTTAGTCTTACAAATGAAAAGGGGGATCTTTCCACCAATGAAGAGGAAATTAGAGAAATAATAAGGAGTTACTTTGCCCAACTTTATGCCAATAAATTTGATAACTTAAGTTTAATGGAAAACTTCCTCCAAAAATATAGGCTCCCTAGATTAACAGAGGAGGAAATAAATTGCTTAAATAGTCCCATTTCAGAAAAAGAAATAGAACAAGCTATTAATCAACTACCCAGGAAAAAATCCCCAGGACCAGATGGATTCACATGTGAATTCTACCAAACATTTAAAGAACAATTAGCCCCAATGCTATATAAATTATTTGAAAAAATAGGGGACGAAGGAGTCCTACCAAACTCCTTTTATGACACAGACATGGTACTGATACCTAAACCAGGTAGAGCGAAAACTGAGAAAGAAAATTATAGACCAGTTTCCTTAATGAATATTGATGCTAAAATCTTAAATAAGATATTAGCAAAAAGACTTCAGAAAATCATCTCCAGGATAATACACTATGATCAAGTAGGATTTATTCCAGGAATGCAGGGCTGGTTTAATATTAGGAAAACTATTAGTATAATTGACTATATTAATAATCAAATTAATAAAAACATATGATCATCTCAATAAATGCAGAAAAAGCATTTGACAAAATCCAACATCCATTCCTACTAAAAACTCTTGAGAGTATAGGAATAAATGGACTATTCCTTAGAATAATCAGGAGCATATATTTAAGAGCGTCAGTAAGCATAATATGCAATAGAAATAAACTACAACCTTTCCCAGTAAGATCAGGAGTGAAACAAGGTTGCCCACTATCACCATTACTATTCAATATAGTACTAGAAACACTAGCCTCGGCAATAAGAGCCGAGAAAGAGATTCAAGGAATTAGAGTAGGAAATGAGGAAATCAAACTATCACTTTTTGCAGATGACATGATGGTATACTTAGAGAACCCCAAAGACTCTGCTAAAAAGCTACTAGAAATAATTCAAAATTTCAGCAAAGTGGCAGGATACAAAATAAATCCACATAAATCCTCAGCATTTTTATATATCACTAACAAAATGTAACAGCAAGAGATACAAAGGGAAATTCCCTTCCAAACAAATGTTGAGAGTATAAAGTATTTGGGAATCCATCTACCAAAGAAAAGTCAGGAATTATATGAGAAAAATTACAAAAAACTTGCCACAAAAATAAAGTCAGATTTAAATAATTGGAAAGACATTCAGTGCTCTTGGATAGGCCGAGCGAATATAATAAAGATGACAGTACTCCCCAAACTAATCTATTTATTTAGTGCTATACCAATCAGACTCCCAAGAAACTATTTCATTGACCTAGAAAAAATAACAACAAAATTCATATGGAAGAATAAAAGGTCGAGAATTGCAAGGGATCTAATGAAAAAAAAAAAAAAAACTCAGACAAGGTGGTCTAAGTGTACCTGATCTAAAGCTATATTATATAGCAGCAGTCACCAAAACCATTTGGTATTGGCTAAGAAATAGACTGGTAGATCAGTGGAACAGATTAGATACAAAGGACAAAAAAGGGTACATCTATAGCAATCTAATCTTTGACAAACCCAAAGATACCAATATTAGGGATAAAAATTCATTATTTGGAAAAAACTGTTGGGAAAACTGGAAATTAATATGGCAGAAATTAGATATGGATCCACACTTAACACCATATACCAAGATAAGATCAAAATGGGTACATGATTTAGGCATAAATAATGAGATCATAAATAGATTAGAGGAACAGAGGATAGTCTACCTCTCAGACCTATGGAGGAGGAAGGAATTTATCACCAGAGGAGAACTAGAGATCATTATTGATCACAAAATAGAAGATTTTGATTATATAACACTAAAAAGTTTCTGTACAAATAATACTAATGCAAACAAGATTAGAAGGGAAGTAACAAACTGGGAAAATATTTTTAAAAGCAAAGGTTCTGACAAAAGTCTCATTTCCAAAATATATAGAGAACTGACCCTAATTTATAAGAAACTGAACCATTCTCCAATTGATAAATGGTCAAAGGATATGAACAGACAATTCTCAGATGAAGAAATTGAAACTGTATCCACTCACATGAAAGAGTGTTCCAAATCACTACTGATTACAGAAATGCAAATTAAGACAACTCTGAGATACCACTACACACCTGTCAGATTGGCTAAGATGACAGGAACAAATAATGATGAATGTTGGAGGGGATGTGGGAAAACTGGGCCACTAATACATTGCTGGTGGAGTTGTGAAAGAATCCAGCCATTCTGGAGAGCAATTTGGAACTATGCCCAAAAAGTTATCAAACTGTGCATACACTTTGACCCAGCAGTGCTACTACTGGGCTTATATCCCAAAGAAATACTAAAGAGCGGAAAGAGACCTGTATGTGCCAAAATGTTTGTGGCAGCTCTTTTTGTTGTAGCTAGAAACTGGAAGATGAATGGATGTCCATCAGTTGGAGAATGGTTGGGTAAATTATGGTATGTGAAGGTTATGGAATATTATTGCTCTGTAAGAAATGACCAACAAGAGGAATACAGAGAGGCTTGGAGAGACTTACATCAACTGATGCTGAGTGAAATGAGCAGAACCAGAAGATCACTGTACACTTCAACAACAATACTGTATGAGGATGTATTCTGATGGAAGTGGAAATCTTCAACATAAAGAAGATCCAACTCACTTCCAGTTGATCAATTATGGACAGAAATAACTACACCCAGAGAAGGAACACTGGGAAGTGAATGTAAACTGTTAGCACTAATATCTGTCTGCCCAGGTTACATGTACCTTCAGAATCTAATGCTTATTGTGCAACAAGAAAATGGGATTTACACACATGTATTGTATCTAGGTTATATTGTAACACAAGTAAAATGTATGAGATTGCCTGTCATTGGGGGAAGGGAGTAGAGGGAGGGGGGGATAATTTGGAAAAATGAATACAAGGGATAATATTATAAAAATATATAATAAAAAATTAAAAAAAAAAAAAGAAAGTCTTACTACTGTATCTAATTGGCTTCCTACTTTTGTTGTTGGGGATTGCAAAGCATCCATAAGCAAGTTAATCATAGAAAAATGGTAATTTCCAATGAGGCATGGTGTAGCAACCAGTTCAGAGGTTAAAAAGAAAGTGTTATCTACAAAGAAAATAAAAAAGAGACCAGTTTTCCTGGACCATAGTGTAAGGTTAAGGGAGTAGTAAACAATAATCCTAGAGAAATATATTGGGTTCATATTTTAAAGGCTCCAAATGCCAAAAGGAAAATTTTATATTGAGTCCTAATATCTTTAGAGAATGAAGCCTTTAAAAATATTCATTGTGACCTGTCCCTTCTATTGCCCTTGACCAATTGAGGAAAAACAAAACAAAAGAAACCAAAATCCTCATCCTAAACATGCATGGTTTATCAAACCAAATCTCACATTCCATAACTGGAAATTCATATTTTGTTTTGTTTTTTCTGAATTTTAAGTTCATCACCTTTCTGCCAAGAGGAAAGTGCCATGTTTTATCTTCAGTCTTTTGGACTGCTAGTTCATTAATCCCAATTCTTGGTCTTTTAAAGTTACTTTCTCTACAATGTTGTTGTCATTGTAAAAGTGGTTTTTCAGCTTCTCTCACTTGCTTCTATGTGAGTTCACAGGAATTTTCCCAGTTACTTCTGAAACTGTTTTGTGATTCTTTATGACAATAGGGTCCCATTACATTCTTAGACCATAATTTGTTGTTCATTTCTTTATAGAAGGATAACCCTTTACTATTCAGTTTTTAGGTTACTATGAAAACTTATTATAAATAGCATTTTTCCCTGTGTGCACATAACAATGCTTTTTCTCTTTCTTTGATTTCTTTAGGATATAAATGTAACAGTGGTATCACTAAGTAAAAGAGTATGCACAATTCAGTAACTTTGGAGACACATTTGCAAATTGCTTCCTAAAATGAATGTATGGATCAAGTCATAGCTTCACTAACACTATAATATAATGTTCCTTATTTCTCACAGCGACTCCAATATTTGTCAATTTTTGTTTTTGTTTTTTGTCAGTTGCTTTAATATGCATTTTTTTTAGTGATTTAGAGCTTTATCCCCCACAAGATTATTGATAGAGTCTTTATCTTCTTTTGAAAATTGCCTAATATATTTAGCCATTTATCTGTTGGTGACTGGCTCTTACTTCTGCTCTCAAAATTAAAATAGTTGTTTTTAGTGTTTAGTGGATATCTATTAGAGTCTATTCATGTCTGACAGATTCTTTTCTATGCTCTTTCCATATCTTTTTCTGTGTTGAAAGAAAAGAACTGAAAGTGGGGATACGTCTGTATTGTTGGAGTCAGTTAGTATGGCCACACAACCACCCCTGTGAGTTCACATGGAAGTTACTAGGTTCAATAGACCCCTTGGGAGAACAAGGAGACCAGACAGACCATTAAACTGTCTTCAAATACAGATTCTGCTGATAATTAACTTATACTCTGCAGTAAGAACATCATGGGAGATGAGCATTTACCAGAAGAGTAATAAATGCCTGTTTTGAAATGAATATATTGAGAGACTTGGCAGTTTCCCTCAGCAAGACACTTTGTCTTTAAATCCTTCAACCATTTTCACTCTCTCTTATCGTGGGAAATTGTCATTCCTGGGTTTTAACATAAAAATCTCTGAAATGCAACTGTTTTCAAAATTTCTCCATTAGCAAGCATCTTCTATTATCCCCACAGCTCACACTGAAACTCTTCATAAACTGAAGTTACTGACAGCTTCAATTCAATTATTCTGTTGTTGTAGAACAATCAATTAAATGAACTGGTTTCAAGTGTAAATTCTTGCTTCCATCACTTTCTCCTCCAACTCACTTCTCAGGGGGCAATTTTGCATTTTAGACTTTGTCTCTTAAGGCATCCTGGAGTATCACACCTCCTGCATGGAGCATGACTCTACTTCTCAGGCACATGAGTGAGCAAGTTGCCAGAATAATTGGAATGTGAGTGTCTCAGTAGGTTAAAAGAGAAAAAGAAAAAAGGTGGAGGGGAGAGGGAAGATTTCAATCACTCTTTGACTTGCTTTATGATTGAACACTTCTAACAATTATTCCTTTTTTTTATGATTGGTCAACAACACCAGCTCAATTGGACCTGAAATGGGAGCAACAGTAACGAACAGCCATGCTTAGAATGAGTTATAGAGCACATTCTGATAATGCAATGGTAGAGGGAGTTTTCTCACTGAGAATTACCTTTCTTTATAAAATTATATTATTCTTGTTTAATCTCAGTCGTGTTCTACTATTTGTGATCCCTTTTGGGATTTTCTTAGCAAAGATTCTAGAATGGTTTGTCATTGCCTTCTCCAGCTCATTTTATAGATGAGAAAACTGAAATAAACAAAGTGAAGTGACTTGCCCAGGATCACACAGCTAGGAAGTATCTGTGGTCACATTTGAACTCAGTAAAATGAGTCTTTCTGATTTCAGGTCTGGCACTCTATCAAATGCTAGCTGCCACTATTATAATATTTTTGTCATTTTTATTGAATCATTTTAGTCATGGCCAAATCTTCATAGCTCCATTTAGAATTTTTTGAGAGAAATACAGGAGTGGTTTGCCATTTTCTTCTCCAGTTCATTTTATAGATGAGGAAACTGAGGCAAAGTGTTGAGTGATTTGCTCAGAATCACACAATTAGTAAGTTTACAAAGCTGTATTTGAACTAATTTTTCCTTATTGAAGTCCTGGAATTCTATTCACTATGACTTCTGATCCAAACAATAGAAAATTAAACAGCCACATACACAAATACACACAGACACACCACTAATAAATTGAAATAAATCATTGAGACCCTTTTGCATATATGTGATTCAGGATTTGAATCCAGATTTTTCTATTCTCCAACCTAGCTCTTGGGATGTATTAACCAGAATTGCATTTATAATAGTGTGTTAATTTTGGTAAAATGTTTAACATATGCTATCTTACTTAAAATAACACTTAAATCATAGTAGCTCTTTTCCTTATATTATTAAAGCCAAATAGGAAAAGCAAAAGCTTCTAGGCACTTTTCAAATAATTAAATGGAAAAAATACTGATTGAATGCTTACTCACTGGTAGTGAGTATACTAGACTATAGTATATATGTATGTGTACATATATGTATATATATGAATTACATATATACATATCGATCTACACACATCTATCTACATATATCTATGATATGTATTATACTATACATCCTTTGCCTACTTAATTACTGAGGACACAACCAAAATGAAATATTTCCTGCCTTCAAAAGGTTTATATTACTGAAGTAATATGTTATTTATGAAGATAAGTAAATGCAAGGTAATTTGAAAAGACATAGCGTTACTAAGAATTAGGAAAATTGGGGAAGATTTTAGGAAGAAGTAATACTTTAGCTGAATCTTGAAAGTGGATAAAGATTCTAAGATGTAGAAATCAAATGAGAATGAATAGAGGAAGGCTCATTTGAAAGAATGGGGAATAACTAATAATTCATTTTATTTGGAACACAGGAGGCATGTATGGGGGAATATGAGTTAAATCTAAAATCTAAAAAGGGATATAGGAGGATAAAATCCCAATTTATGAATTTTAATTTATCCTAGAGAACATAGGGAGCTACTGAATGCATTTTAGTGGGAAGCGATATTCTTAGACTTGTGTCCTTGGAAGATTATATGGGAGCTGGAGTATACTAAATAAAGTGAGACCAATTATAACAGGAGAAGCCAATTATAATAGTACCCTTTTATAATGGAAGAGAGCAGTAATGAGTGTCTGAACTGGGATGAAAGCTTTACAGGGGGTCCATCAAATCCAAATTCTTTGACCTGAAATGCAAAGATCTTCATCACAGAATCCCCAACAATTTTATTTCAAAGCACTCTTCAAAATGAACTTCATGGCAAGTGAAATATGAGTCATTTCTCATTTCACCTACTTTTATGATTCTGTGCTTTTACTCTATTGTTTATGAACTGCTGCTTACCTAAGATTTCAGTGATTCTCCCTGTCCATATTCTATTTAAATTATATCTTTCTAAAGGTTTACCCTTTAAATGTAAGGCCTAAAAGATCTACCTTTCTAAAAGCCTGCTTGATGCCAGATGGAAGTATTAGAACCAAAGAGATGCTCAGAGGCAGTGGTGCAGGGGAAAGAATGTCCAATTTGGTAAATATTTAGAATTGAATGTTAGCTCTTTTATTTACTGTCTACATGATCTTGGGCAAATTGGTTATCTTTTCTGGACCTCAAGTTTCTTTGTAAGTAGAGAGGATTGGACTAGATTATCCTTGAGATCTCTTCTAGTTCTAAGATTATGATCTAATAAGTTTTAGAGAGAATTTATAACACAGCATTAAGAGTAACCTGATAACACTCAGAATCGTGATCTTTCAACTCTCAAGTTTTTCTGTGTCATTGAACCAAGAGTCCAAATGTAGACTGATTAATACAGAATTCGTTGACTTTCATTCACATTGCACATTGGATCACTTGAACATTTTCATGAGTTACATTACACCATCACTCTCCATATAAATATATATATATATATATGTATATATACATATATATACATACATATACATACATATATATACATATACATACATATATATACATATACATACATATATATATATACACACACACATATATATACATATATATATGTATATATATGTATGCCTCTTCCTCTACAGTTGATTGGTGGATTTTTCACATTTCCTTTTCTATTCTTTGTGGTCCATATAGTTAGTGAAGCTTTTTTTCTATCAAGTGCTCCAGATTCAACATCTCTGCATCTCTCTTTTGTAGAATCAAATCCAACACACTATCTCTTAAGTTTTCCCATCTACTCAGCCACTTCTTGACACATTCTTATACTGATGATCTGCTGAGAATATTTTTTTCTTTCTAGCTTCTTTTCTGTACTATTTCCTCCAACTAATGTAGGGATCTTTCATCCTCTCTAATAAGCTAGATGGCAATGAGGCATTTGCCAAACACTTTCATCTTTTGTTCAAGCAGGGAGGTCAGTTTGCATTTACAACACTGATAATTGGTGACTGTAGCAGGCAGGAAAAAACCATGAGCACATATCCTAGAGGTCATTACAACTGTTCTTTTCATATCCACTTTCTCTATATCTCAAAATAAAATCATTTGTGATTATCCCTTTAAACTACTGTGAAAACTTCTTGTTACTATTCTTTTTATACTTATTTTGTTCCACATTTATTGACATTATATTCTCCCAGTGTGGATGATCAGCAAAAATTAAGGAGAAGTCCCCTTTAGGGAAAACAAATAAATATATACTCTCAGACTCATAACATTATGTAATATACGATCACCTAAGATCTTGAAAATGAATTTTCAGAATGGTTCATCATAAATTATTTTAATCTAAAGAGATACTGGGTCTCAGAGGCAGTATTCCTAAGAAGATATGCACTATAATGCATCATGTGAATGTGTGTGTGTGTGTGTGTGTGTGTGTGTGTGTGTGTGTGTGTGAGTGACAGAGAGAAAGAGAGAGAGATGGAGAGAGAGACAGACAGAGAGAGAGAAAGTGGGAGAGAGACAGACAGAGAGCCAGAGGCAGAGATGGAGAGACAAGGAAAGAGAAAGAATGAGAGGCAGAGATAGCGAAAGAGAGTGTACATGAGAGAGAACAGGGGTGGGGGCACAAGTAGAAAGAGAGTAAATAATATAAAAGGATATCATAATGAGGAAAAATATAGCATTATAGATCTTGAGCTGGAAGTGACTTCAAAGGTCACTTAATCCAAATCCTTTATGATTCTGTTGAAGACAAGAAGCTCAAATTTAATGATTAGTAGCAAACATTAGAAGCAGGATTAGAACCCAGGTTTTCTGATTAAAAAGATAATTTTTGCATTGTACTATAATGCCCAAAGCAAAATCATAAAGCAGTATTTTTTAGTCTTGGGTTGAGGAGGCCATGATATTATACCAAATGTTGCATTATCCATTCCTAACAGTAGGAGATTAATTTCTATACAGACTCTCCTACATTTCATATGTTATTACCCAAATATTTCCCCACTGATTATTTTATCTACCACTTTACAAAATACCAAAGATATCCTCTTTAGATACAGAATCAGTCTTTTAAGGCTGTCCTATTGTAAATATGACTTGGGCATCCATTATAAAAACACTTCAAGAACTATTGGGGAAATCTATCTTGAACTGGAAAGAGGTTTCATTTCTTCAGACTTTATTCAGAGGCTTGATTTCTTGTAGTTTTTAAGGGAAAATGGGAGAGCTCATGGCTTCTTGGATTCATTCCACCATCTTGACTCCATTTTCAGAAATCTCCCTTTTATTTGGAGTGAGATGAAATGACTCACCCAGGGTAAGCAGTCATGAATGAGATAAAATTTGAATTTTATTATGTTATCTTTCCTCTAAAACTATCCTTCTTTCCCATTTTTTTTCTTTTCTGTGGAGAAAACTATGATCTTTTTAATCTTTCAGTTTTGCTACCTCCATGCCAATCTTGACTTCACACTTTCAGAAATATCACATATTTAAGAGCCACCAAAATCTTGTCTTTCAACTTGGAAGAAGGGGACAGAAAGGAGTCTTTCATTCAAAATTCATATATTCATTTTTGTTTTTATTAATCAGGCCCTCACTGCTCCTCAGTTGGACTATTTCAATATATACTTAATTGGTTTCCCAACCTCAAGTTTCTTCCCATTCCAATTGATCCTTCACATATTTGCCTTCACATAATTTTTGAATCTTGTCCTCTTCATATGTACTAAACTTCAATGAATTTCCATTCTTCAGTGTCAGGGTTGGCTTTGGCTCCACTCTCAAAAGTCCAAGCCTGTTATAGTTCCCCTTTAAGTGTCTTAATGTTTCTCTATTTTAAGGATCCTTTCTCAGACACAAGCATTCCCCTCATTTTAGAAACTCAATTCCAGAACCTTAGTTCAATGTAATCACTTAACACAGGTTAGCTTTTACAAAAGAAAATTTACTTCAATGGTTATATAGGAAAGAATGTACAAATATCCTCCCTGTACATTTTGGGAGCATTATTTCCATTGCCCAATCCATAAAGGGATGGCAAGACAGGGAGATAGGCAGAAATTTAGCTAAGTTCCTAAATGTTCTTGGTTCTCTAAGATGATATCCAAAGCCACTAGCTGATGCATTCTATTTGGATGGAACCTATACATTTGATCCTTGGGGATGATTGTAGTTTTGACCTGTATTTGTGTAATCCCAAATCCATATGGAGTATGTTGCTGTCCCAGATCAATTTCTACACTTTGTACTTAAAATGTAAGAAAGCAAAGGGAAAGGGGCAGCTGTATAGCCCACCAGATGGAGCACCAGTTATGAAGTCAGTAGTACCTGAATTCAAATGTGGTTTTAGACATTCAATACTTATTAGCTGTGTGAGTCTGGGCAAGTCACTTAACCCTAATTGCCTCACCTATTCTCCTTTCCCACCAAAGAAAAGAAAGAAAGTAAAGGGAAGATCGAATAACTCGGGGAACTTTCTTTTTTTTATTATTGTTATTATGGCTTTTTATTTACCACATATATGCATAGGTAATTTTACAGCATTGACAATTGCCAAATCTTTTGTTCCAATTCTCCCCCTCCTTCCCCCCGCCCTCTCGCCCAGATGGCAGATTGACCAATACATGTTAAATATGTTAAAGTATAAATTAAATATAATACATGTATACATGTCCAAACAGTTATTTTGCTGTACAAAAAGAGTTGGACTTTGAAATAGTGTACAATTAGCCTGTGAAGGAAATCTAAAATGCAGGCAGACAAAAATAAAGGGATTAGGAATTGTTTGTAGTGGTTCATAGTCATCTCCCAGAATTCATTTGCTGGGTGTAGCTGGTTCAGTTCATTACTGCTCTATTGGAACTGATTTGGTTCATCTCATTGTTGAAGAGGGCCACGTCCATCAGAATTGATCTTCATAAAGTATTGTTGTTGAATTATATAATGATATCCTGGTCCTGCTCATTTCACTCAGCATCATGTAAGTCTCTCCAGGCCTCTCTGAAACATCCTGCTGGTCATTTCTTAAGGAACAATAATATTCCATAATATTCATATTCTACAATTTATTCAGCCATTCTCCAATTGATGGGCATCAACTCAATTTCCAGTTACTGGCCACCACAAAGAGGGCTGCCACAAACATTCTTGCACATACAGGTCTCTTTACCTTCTTTAAAATCTCTTTGGGATATAAGCCCAGTAGTAACATTGCTGGATTAAAGGGTATGCACAGTTTGATAACTTTTTGAGCATAGTTCCAAATTGCTCTCCAAAATGGCTGGATATATTCACAATTCCCCTAATAATGTATCAGTGTCCCTGTTTTCCCACATCCCCTCCAACATTCTGCATTATCTTTCCCTGTTATTCTAGCCAATCTGAAAGGTATGTAGTGGTATCTCAGATTTGTCTTAATTTGCATTTCTCTGATTAATAATGACTTGGGGCATCTTTTCATAATAGTTTCAATTTCTTCATCTAAGAATTGTTTATTCATATCCTTTGACCATTTATCAATTGGAGAATGGCTTGATTTCTTATAAATTAGGGTCAAATCTCTATATATTTTGGAAATGAGGCCTTTATTAGAACCTTTGACTGTAAAAATGTTTTCCCAGTTTATTGTTTCCCTTCTAATCTTATCTGCATTAGTTTTGTTTGTACAAAAACTTTTCAATTTTATATAATCAAAGTTTTCTACTTTGTGATCAATAATGATCTCTAGTTCTCCTCTGGTCATAAATTCCTTCCTCCTCCACAGGTCTGAGAGAACTATCCTATGTTCCTCTAATTCAGGCTACTTTCTTGACAGCCATATGTTATTGATGTGGGAAGAAAATGGTACTGAAACCTATTTTTTCATCATAAAATGATATCACTAGCCATCAGTGAGGGAAAGAAACCATTCTCTCGGATATGAGAGCAGCAAAGCCATGACTGGCATTGGTTTATGCTGTTCTGAACATGTTCAATTTCAGCTCCATGATCAATGAAATAAAGGCTTCCTTTTTTCATGTGGCAGTCCAATGCATAATGCCCATGTTTATTTTAGTCCTTATAATTCTCCTAGAAGCAACAACTTGGGATCTTCAGCATGGAAAAAAAAATTTAGCAAACTGATCACCTGCACAGGCATTAGACACCCACTTTATTCTACTACTGGGGCAATTTTACATGGAGACAATTGTATATTGTCATGTCAAAGGATTGTAAGGAACTTCAAGGGCTGGATTATGATTTGGTCAATGTGACTTTGAGAAAGTCCATCAAACTTTATTAAAGCTCAGGTTCTGGACATGAGCATCTCTATTTTAAATGGATTCCATTTTCTCACAGGACAATTTGACTTGCCTTTCCATCAATCAGTAAGTATGCACTAAGCTGCTTCAATAACTCTGTAATAGTGGACTCTGTTCAATGTACACTCATCTGCAGGAATTTCCTTATTGATTTGGTAACACTTGAATGCAATGGGTTGGTTAGTTTTTTTTTTTTTTTTTTTTTTTTTTTTTAGTTTTTTGTTTTTGTTTGTTTTTTTGTTTGTTTGTTTTTGTTTTGCTTTCTTTTGTTTTTTGTTTTTGTTTTTGTTTTTGTTTTTGTTTTTGTTTTTTTCCTGAGGCTGGGGTTAAGTGACTTGCCCAGAGTCACACAGCTAGGAGGTGTTCAGTGTCTGAGATCAGATTTGAACTCCGGTCCTCCTGAATTCAAGGCTGGTGCTCTATCTACTGTGCCACCTAGCTGCCCCCAATGGGTTGGTTAGTGAGCAAAATTAAGTAGAACACCTTTTGGATTAATAATGGCTAATATTTGTAGAATACTCTGAAGTTTGCAAAACACTTCATGTGCATCATTTCCTACAATGCTTACAATTCAATGAGCTAAGAATTACAGATGTTATCTCCATTTTACTGAGGTGATTGAAGGGAATTTCAAGGTCATCAAGTTCAACTTTCTCCTTTTACAAAGAGGCAACTGGCATACTTGCACAATAATACTTATTCAGAATAAGATATGCATCTCTTATACCAAACCATGATTCTTTCCACTGTGCCATTCAGTGCCAAATTAGAAGTTTTACTTAATCATTCAGAATACATTTAATACTCAATTCCTGCAGTAGTTGCTGTGCTGAACACAAGGCATACAAATATAAAAGGGAAACAGATTTTGCTCTTAAGGACTTTACAGAATCATCTGTAGTAGCAGTAGATAGTGTGCTGGGCTTTAGGGTCAATAAAACCTGAGTTCAAATCTTGCCTCAGACATATACTAGCTGTATGAGCTTTGATAAATAACAACCTCTGTTTCTCTCAATTTAAATTTCACAATAAAATGACATCAACCTCCTAATTTTATTGTATATATATATATATACATATATATATGCATATGTGTATACACATGCATGTTATATGTGTGTATGTACTGTATACTTATATACATGCAAACATATACACACATTTTAGTAACTTGTATGGGTGTGATGGCAGGAACATTAGCAAATAGGGATGGAATGAAAATCAGAAAACGTTTACCTGAGGAGAGAAGCCTAGGAGGAAACTAGAATTCCCAAGATGCGGTGTTGAGAAATGGAAAGTATTCCATGGTAGTATGGGACAATAAGTAACAATAAATAATCAAGTTTAGCTAGAGTTGATATGTGAGTAAGAGTAGCAGGTTAGGGTCAGATAGTAAAAAAAAAATCATTAAATTCCAGGCAAACAATCTTGTTTTTTTTCTCCTTAAGGGAATGGAGAGTTACTAAAACTTCTTAAAAGAGAAATGGCATGGCCAGATCAAGAATTTAATAAAAATCACTCTGATAGTTGTCTGTATGAAATGGTTTATAGAAAAGAAGGGGGAAAAAAACTAAAGGGAGTTGAAATAGATTATTGGGGGCAAAAAAAAAACATAGTTGAGCAATAATGCTTTGGATTAATTAGGGTATTTGCAATGTGAAAATAAGGGGAAAGAGATGTGTATGAGAGATGTTAAGGAAGTTGAGCTGAGAAAATTCCCCATCTGAGTGGATATGAGAAGACAATCATAGTGAAGAGTCAAGACAACGTCCCACTTAACAAAGTAGAAGAATGGGAGTATCCCAAATACTGATAAAGTAACAGGAGAGATGGGTTTTGTGGAGCAGTGGGAAGAATTATTTCTATTTTTGAAGTATTGAGTTCGAGATGCTTATGGAACATGCACATGGAAATGCCTAGAAGATAGTGGGGCAAATAAATTTATAACTTAAGAGACCTTTTGTAAGTTCTATGTAGAGATGATCAATGCTTGATGAAAATTATTGAGAACAGTAAGCAGCAGTCTGTGTAGGCAAGAAGAGAAGAAGACATAGAACATATTTGTAGGAATAAAGTCTGCAGGACATTACTGATGATTTTACAAAGGACACTGAAAATGACTTTTCTAGTTTATTCACATACCTGTGAGGCAAGTGGGCCACTAAGATCTCAGGTTTTTGCATTTCCTTGTCTGAGGTAGTTGAAGCATTTTTAGGAGTACCTCTACATAGCTCTTTGTGTTGAACTAAGCTCACATTAGCTCCACAGTGGATTTTCTCTATTTCTTTTCTTTAGCCCACAAAGTTTTCTGTTCTTGCTGTCATTCTCATTGAAGCTTCCTTAGCAGAACTGCCAACCTCAAACCTACTTCTCCTTCAAAGAGTTCCTTTGACTTGTCGGAATAAAACACTAGCTGTTCCTTATTCAAAAGAGAACTGAACTTACAGACACCAAAGGATTTTTTTCCTTTTTTAAAACTATCTTTGTTTTAGCATGAAATGCTATTCCTGAAAAAAAAAAATGTGTTCCTCCAAAACTGGAAGGCAAGTTTCCAAATGCGCCATTAGAAGGAACAGCAGCCAGTGTGCATTTGAACTGAATGATTGTGTAGGAGCTATCCATTGCTTTGATGGTGGTAAATGTGAGCCCCTGGGGCAAGACTTTACAATACACCAGCTTGAAAGCGCCTCTTGTATGTGAACCTGGATCCATGTGTGACAGTGAGGGGATGCGCAAGAGGTAATGCCAAGATTAGACAAATACCGCTTCTGCTATTGGGAAAACTTACAACAATGTCTACCACTTATTTTCTTTCCCCACTTTTTTTCTGCTTCTTTTTTATTGTTTTTTTATTATTAAAGTTTTTATCTTCAACACATATGCATGGATAATTTTAAGCATTCACACTTGCAAAACTTTGTGTTATAATTTTTCCCCTCTCTTCCCCCTATCTCGTTCCCTAGAGGGCAAGTAATTCAATATATATTAAACATGTGCAATTCTTCTATCATTTTTCTACTTATCATGTTGCACAAGAAAAATCATATCAAAAGGAAACCGTGAGAAAAAACAAAATGCAAACTATAAAGAAAATGATGAAAATGCTGTGTTGTGATCCACACTTAGTTCCTATAGTCTTCTATCTGGGTGCCAATGGTTTGCTTCATTACAAAACCTTTGGAACTAGTCTGAATCATCTCATTGTTGAAAAGAGCCACATCCATCAGAATTGATCATTGCATGATCTTGTTATTGCTATGCACAATGATCTCCTGGTTCTGCTCACCTCACTTAACATCAGTTCATATAAGTTTCTCTGCAACCATCCTACTGATTGCTTCTTATAGAACAATAATATTTCATAATATTTATATATTATAACTTATTCATCCATTCTCCAACAGGTGGGCATCACTGATTTTGCAGTTCCTTGTCACTGCAAAAGGGCTGAAACAAATATTTTTTGCACATATGGGTCACTTTCTCTCCTTTAAGATATTTTTGGGATATAAGCCCAGTAGAAACAATGCTGAATCAAAGGATATGCTCAGTTTTATAGTTCCAAATTCTCCCCAAAATGGTTGGATCTTTTTAGAATTCCACCAACAATGTATTTAGTGTTCCAATTTTCTCATATCCCCTGCAGAATTCATCTGAGAGGTATATAGTGATAACTCAAAGTTTTCTTAGTTTACATTTCTCTAATCAATAGTGATTTAGGGTACCTTTTCGTATGAGTAGAAATGATTTCTATTTCTTCATCTGAAAATTGTCTGTTCATATTCTTTGATCATTTAACAATTGGAGAACAGTTTGAATTCTTATAAATTTGGGTCAATTCTCTATATAGTTTAGAAATGAGACCTTGATCAGAACCTTTGAATGTTAAAAATGTTTCCCCTGCTTATTGCTTACCTTCTAATCTTGTCTGCATTGGTTTTGTTTGTAGAAAAACTTTTTAACTTGATATAATCAAAATTGTCCATTTTGTATTCAATAATGTACTCCAGTTCTTCTTTGACCAGAAATTTTTTCCTTCTCCATAGATCTGAGAGGTAAACTAACCTTTCTTCTTCTAATTTGCTCATGATATCGCTCTTTATATCTAAATCATGAAGTCATTTTGACCATATCTTAGTATAAGGCGTTAAGTGTGGGTCAATGCCTAGTTTCTGTTGTATTAATTTCCAATGTTCCCAGCAGTTTTGTCAAATAGTGAGTTATCCCAAAAGTTGGGGTCTTTGCTACCACTTATTTTCAATGGAAGACAATGGCTTTTTCTGGCTTGTCTGTACTCCAAGGAGATCATCTCACTTGCATAATATTTCCTCACAGATTTGTGATGAGTGTGGTTTGAAGACAGAAACTGAAGAAATGATAAAATTATTCCCAAGGGGAGGAAGGAAGAAGACTCTGATAGTGAGAGATCAGTTTAGTTCTGCGGTGCTCCCATTTGCTGTAGATAATCCAGTAAGAAATCAAAGTTATGTCAAGTCTCTGAGGATACATTTTCCCTATGAAATAGTATTTGTCATTGTAGCGTGCTGTCGTCTCCAGAAGCTGCTGGATCGCTCTCTGGGAAGAGATCTGCTGTGTCTACTCAAATCTCTCAGACAGATTCTTCTTCCTGTAGTGAACTGTTGTCTCCAGGCAGTTGCTGTTAACTCTTGTCCAGAGAAGTGACTTCCCTTCCTGCAGAGAGCTGTGTCAAGCCAGATGTAGTGCAGAGTCTTCTCCTCTTTTACTCTTGTCCTTCTCCAGTCCAATCTGCTCTCCAGGCCTAATGTTGCCTCTTTTATCCTCCCAGAGAATGGGCGTGGGATAATGCAAGGGCTTCTGGGAAGAACCACTTCAGCCAATGAGCTTGCTCCTTCTATCAAGTCAACCTGAGTTCTCACCTTGTAATTGTCCAGACAACCTGAATTCTCACCTTGTCACTGTCCAGACAACCTGAGTTCTCACCTAGTAATCCTAACATGTCATGGTTTCACTTACTTTGGGTCAGTCTGTCATATGACACTCTGCCCTGTGGTGTCTGTTCCCTTCCCCCTTCCCCATTCCATGTAGTGTCTGTCTTAACTCCACTATGTTTCTCAATCCCATTTCTCCTCCTTATAGCTAATTAACTCTTTCAGAATGATCAGTATCTTTCAGGTTTAGCTGCCAGCTAAGCTCAAGCCCCAACATTACGGTGTGCACCCTTTAAACTAAGTAATATTGAGTTCCACCGAGGAACCTGTCTTTCATATGTTCTTCCACTCTTTCATATTTACTATTCTTGATGTCTATTTCATTCCATTATTTTGTCTGTAACCTCTTCCCTTAATAAACCTGCCTTTTGTAAAAGAGAATGGCTATTGTAAATTCTTCACATGACCAAACCCCAACTTTTGTTGTTTCTCCTAAAGCACATCTTGTGTCAAAATAATAATATTTGATGCTACATCAGCTACATCATCTGAACAAGACACATAGACCAAAAGGAATATGCTTGAAATGAAGATGATGCTTTCAGTGCTGGAGGTTTTAAATTAGCTTCTGTCCAGGATAAACTTTTCCATGGACCTTTGCATGTTCAGCTTGGACTATAAGCATGTATACATGTTCATCTCCTTTTTCCTCTTGGGGAAGCTTGGGAAGCCCTTGGGGAAATGACAGAGAAGTCCTCCAGGAACTAATTTATACACATAGGCATGAGTGATGGAGGAATAGAGAGAGAGCAGCAAATAATGGAACATTTTCCACATTTGTCTCTGTGGCTGATCATTAGTAATAAGGTGGGCCCAATCTAATTTGCAGCAGACATTCTTCATTATGTTAAGCCTAAATTTAAATATATCTTAGGATTCATCACATGATTGTTATGGTGGCTTGTTTCATTGCTAGTTATCAGTAATGAATTGATACACTCCTAGAAAACTAGATCATTTTTTCCAGCTGAACCATCTCATCAGCTTTCTTTAAAGGATGACTAGCAAGCAAATGGCTAATTTACTGAGATATATGCAGTCAAGACCTTTATTCAGCCATCTAACATATCTCAACTTAGTTTCTATAGGAGTGGTCATTCTGTCAATGTTTTGAGTAATTAGACCCTATAAGACTTTGGAGCTCTGCCTTTAAATAATATTTATCAAGAAATTATCTTGCTGTTTTTGCTTTTTCTAGTTCTGCTATTAGGAGCAAATAGGGTACAGATGTATTTAACACCATCCATGGAGTATTATGGCATCCAGATAGTAAAAGTTGCTAAATGGCAGGCAATGGACATGGTTTAAGGAGAAGGAAGGTACTACAACAACATTTGTTGATGGGTGAACCATTATAGCCAAGTGGATAGAGATGCAGACCTGGAATCAGGAAGATCTGAGTTCAAATCCAGCCTCAGATATTTACTAACTGTATGACCGTGGGCACAAACCTTCTTTGCTTCAGTTTCTTCATCTATTTAAAAAAACAAGTTAGAGAAGGAAATAGCAACCTATTATAGTATCTTTGCTAAAAAAAAAAAAAAAAAAAAAAAAAAACCAAAACCAAAAACAAAAAAAAAAAACAAAAACAAAAAAACAAAACAAAACAAATGAAGTCACAAGAGTTAGAGATGATTGAAACAATTGAATAACAACAACCAACCAAACATTACAATCCTTTATCTCATTATTGTAGTTGCTCTTAAAATCTGGAGTTAAAAATAATGAAGTTGGTAGTTGTATCTTCACATAATTCAAATTTTCAGTGGATCAGTGATATTTTTGACGCCCATGTCTCCAGTGGTGAAGATCACAGGTCTTCAATGCCTTCTTAGCCAGTGTGACTCTTCTCTATGTTCTTTATTGGAGAAAGGGGACTTCTTTTAGGTTTTTTAACATTAAAAGAGTGTCAATCCAACATATAAGCTCTTTCTCACTACATAACTGGCTCACCTTTTTAGGTGCTTCATTTCTTTGATGTTGGGTTGGAGTAGGATTGAGAGTAATTCTTCTTAACTTTATATCTCTAGGACAGTGAGAATCTCCAAGCAGGAATCCCATTAGCTTCAACCTGACTATAGATAATGGGAATGAGTTAGTTATGAAGATCATATAGCAACAGAAATCTGCCTGTGATGAAATATGTCTTTAAGTTGTCTTAGAATCTTAATCAAGAATGTTACTGGGATAACTAGATGCCACAGTGGATAGAGTGCTGGTCCTGAAATCAGGAGGATCAGAGTTCAAATCCTGCTCCAGATACAATACTTAATAAGCTATGTAACCCTGGTCAAGTCACTTAACCTTGCCTTAGGAAAAAAAACAAAAACAAAAACAAAAAAACAATAATAAAAAGAATGTCTAGCAGTATCAGAAACAAGAGCAAGTTTTCTGATACAAAGGGTCTAAAAGAAATTGTCAAAGAGCTAGAATAGCTGTAACTTGTCTTTTCTCTACTGCAATTTGAACCGTTATGCTTCTTTTCCTTATAGACATGCACTTATGATATATATCAAGGAGTGTATTTATTTTTATTAAATCTTTTTATTTTTAAAACATATGCATAGATAATTTTCAACATTCACCCTTGTAAAACCTTGTGTTCCAAAATTTTCCCTTTGTTCTCTCCATCTCTTCCCCTAGATGGCAAGTAATCCAAAATATATTAGAGAAATATAATTCTTCTATACACATTTCCACAATTATAAAGCTGCATAAGAGAAATCAGATTAAAATGGGAACACAATGAGAAAGAAAACAAAATGCAAGCAAATACCAACAACAAGGGAAAATACTATGTTGTGATCCACAGTTAGTCCCCATAGGTCTCTCTCTGGGTACAGATGGCTCTCTTTATCACAAGATTATTGGAACTGGCATAAATCACTTCACTGTTGAAAAAAGCCATGTTTATTAGATTAATCATCATATAACCTTATTGTTGATGTATATGATGTTCTCTTAGTTCTACTCACTCTACTCAGCATTAGTTCACATAAGTCTCTCCAAACCTCTCTGAAATCATCCTGCTGATCGTTTCTTATAGAACACTAATATTCCATAACATTCATATGCTATAACTTGTTCAGCCATTCTCCAATTAATGGACTCCACTTAGTTTCCAGTTCCTTGTCACTAGAAAAAGGGCTGCTACAAACATGTTTTCCCATGTGGATCCTTTTTTTTTTTTTTTTTTCCTGAGTCAATTGGGGCTAGGTAACTTGCCCAGGATCACACAGCTAGAAAGTGTTAAGTGTCTGAGACCACACTTGAACTCAGGTCCTCCTGACTTCAGGGCCGGTGCTCTCTCCAGCTAGCTACCCCATTCTTATCCCTCTTTTATGATCTCTTTGGGATGCAGATACAATAGAAACACTGCTGGATCAAAGGGAACACACAGTTTGATATGCCCTTGGTCATAGTTCCCAATTGCTCTCTAGAATGGTTGAATCAGTTCCTAACTCCAACAATGTATTAGTGTCCCAGTTTTCCTATATCCCCTCCAACATTTACCATTATATTTTCCTGTCATCTTAACCAATTTGAAAGATATGTAATGGTATGTAAGAGTTATTTTAATTTGCATTCCTCTGGTCAACAGTGATTTAAAGCATTTTTCATATGATTAGAAATAATTTTAATTTTCAAGGAATATATTGAGACCAGGTCATATACATACTATCATCCAGGAGTTCAGACTGGGTTGATATTATTTTGATATTATTTATTTTTTTTGTGTTCAAAGAGGACCAATTACATTCTAGGGTTATGTCTTGACTTATGCAGGAAAAACATTCAATACAAAGTTGTCACACTGTCTTTTCCATGATCATTGAAGTCCAGTAGTAAGACAAACATTAAGATGACTCATGATTGTAATAAATGATCTTGGCATCTTTAATGACTATTTAAGTTCTAAGTGCTTCATAACATCTGTTTCACCTGTGTTCATGGTTATTGGGGGGTGGGAAGTTCTCATTTACCCATTGTGCCTAAGGAAGTACTCACATGCTTGAGGTAGAAATCCCACTAACTCACCAACAGATTTAAGGTTGGTTACCCCCACACTGCTTTAGCCCATCTGCTGAAACAACTTTACTTGATACAGGTTGCTATTGCTTCTTGGAACCACAGTGGTCAGCAGATTGCAAAGATGGATGGGCAGTGCTCACTGCAGAGCTGCTAGTCCTCCTTGAACACTCTGCACATTCTTTAGACTGAGTGTGCTACTTCACATATACATACCCTCTAAAGTGCAAAAGATATCTTACTAGGTCTTGCTGTCTCTGTCTTTCCTTGTCTTGGCCATACTGTTACCAGTTCATAAATCCCTGGCCATGGTTTTCGACATCACTATATTTAAATGAGACCAATAGTTCAGGAATCCATCACTTCTGTAGAAGGAACTTTCTACTTGCAAAGAGTTTATTAATCTGTTCTAAATTCTTGGTGAAAACTCATCAATATCTTTGAGGTTAATGATTGATGAACCTTAATGATTAATAACAAGAGTGGCTCCATCCACCATCATCTGTTCTAAACTAACTACAATGATTCAAAATGCTGACAAGAGTTTGGGTTTGGAAGTCACATCCACCTTTCTTATAGCTAAGTGTATTCTAATTCTGGAACTGGATATTGAGGATAGTCTGAGTTCATGGAAATTCTGGATTTTTAAGAAAAATGCAATCTTATTTTAGAGAGCAGATTCTGTTTTATTCAAACTTTACCTCTTTTTTCCAGAGAGCAGAACACTTAATAAAATTATACAATGTAACATATATCAATGACTATTCACCAGAAAAGTGAAATAAAAATAAAAAGAAAATCATATATCAGATTGGTCCAAATTTAAGTCATCTCCCTTAAGTATTAACCTATAAAAAAAGTCATCGATTAATCCGTAAGTGCCTACTATATGTAAAACACTGGGAAAATGAAGATAGCAATTGATGAGTTTTCTATTCTATTATCTATTCAGCTTTGATCTTACAATTAGTAATTTTATTTTACACTTAGTTGATGGGCATCAGTGATAAATGATAGTAATGGAATATGTGGGAAAGACTGCGAAAAATAAACATACTAATATATAGTTGGAAAACCTATAAAGAGATTCAGGTATATTTGAAAGCAAGAGATTACATTTTACACAAGGAAACCAATATATAAGATATTACATTATATGTAAGATATATCCGTAGTAGTATGAGTTATACAATAAGTTGTTTTAATAGGCAAAAGCCTCACATAGGAAGTGGTTCTTGAACCTAAATTTGAAGAAAGCTAGTGAGTATAGAAGGGGGGAAAACCATCAGGAAGGCATATACTGAAAATAATTATATAAAATTATGTTAATACAAAGAAACTATTTTAAATATTAATTTTCCTTTACATTAAGATATTTTGTTGATTTGTTACCATCATTTATTGTATGTTCATCACTTTTGTAATGTACCTAAGTGATTAGGGAATTCCTGATTTGAAAAGTGAGTTGCAAGGTGCAAGACATATGTGAAAAAATCACAATGGCAGTCTCTTTGCCAAAAGGTATCTTTATTCATGAGAAAAGATCAGGGACAACATCCAAAGATGATTTTTTGAAATGCTTTTGAAAAGAGGGAGCTTTTATAGCTCAGAGGGAGGAGAGAGAGATAAAAGGCAGGGTAAGAGTGACAAAGATGTACATTGAAATGTTGGGACTGTCTTAAAGATGCTAAGAAGGCAGTTTGGGAAAGCCTGGGTTCCCATCAAAGTTGAAATACTCAAAATAAAAAGCTGGATGAGCTCCAGCTTCTCTCATCACTTTATGCAAACAGGATAGTCTGAGAACTTGATCAAAGGAACACGATGGGCTCCCTCCAGCACCTCCTGATAAGGAAAGAGAACAGTTTTGCTTCATAGTTCCCATCAAAAAGATTATAGATATAGAACTGGGGGAACCTCAGTACTGATCCAACCACAACATTGTGTAAATGATGAAATGGAGGGTCATAGAGGTTAAGTAATCCCATGTTACACAGGTGGTAAGTGTTAGAAGTACAATTTGAATCCAGTTCCTTTGATTCCAAATCCAGTGTTTCTCTACTGTATCTTTGATCCTATTAAATTTCTCAAAAAGTCATTTAATCATTCAACAAAGATTTAGTAAACACCTACTCGGTGCATACATTATTATGCTAAGTGCCAGGAAATATATAAAGTTTGAATAAGATACAATCTATCCTTTGATGAATTTATAATCTAATCTACACATAAGACAATTACAATTTTAGTAAATTATATCACCTAAATAGTGCATTAGAGAATTATAAAGTTAGTTATATGTGAGAAGAAGGGAAAAAAAAGAATTATTATGGGAGGAAAAGACATAGGAGGAATTGTATTTAAGGTGAATTTGAACAAATATGAAATGAACAAAATTCAACCAGAAGTAAAAGGAGTAGATTCGAGATATGGTCAATAAAATAAATAAAAGCATAACATGAAGAAGAGGGGGAAGGAGCCACATTTAGGAGACAAAGACTAGTCCAGTTTTATTAAAGTAAAGAGTATTTGGAAGGGAATAATATGGGATAAGACTGTAAAGGAAGGCTGCATTCAGATGGCAGAAGGCTTTGAAAGCCAGGCATATAGAAAGAGAACACTTGTAGAGAAACACAAATATAAAGAATACATGTCACCAAAGAAACTCAAACATCTGGGCTTACATGGCTTTTCTCTTCTTTTGGTGTACTCATGCTGCTTCCCTTGAATTCCCTCTCATCTTTTCTGATCAGATCATACCCTCTTCTCCTTGGGCCTGTCCATTTTTACAGCTCAACATTCTGGCTCTATTCTCTGTTAAGCATGATTTCTGAAAAAGTTGTTCTGCAGAGAGTTGCAATTGTTAATGTGGGGGAAAGACTGAAAGAAAATTATTTCTTGCTTCTCTATTGGGCTCAGGAAAATATACAAGGCAAAAAGCAAAGGATGATTTGTTTCTAAGAGTAGACTTCTTCCTCCGTAACTATCTTTTTCTGCCAAATATTATTTTCTATCAGATGATGGAGAAAATGTTTTCAACTCAATGAAGAGCTAGTCAGCTTGCTTTTCAAAGGTTTCCAGGTTCATGACTGATTTTATTCTAGTTGGTAGTTGGTTGCTCTTGATCTTCCTTAACCTTGAATTAAGAACTTTAAATCTCCTTTGTGGAAGATCCAAACAGTTATTTTATCTTCATTTGAAATTTACATATATATATATATATATATATATATATATATATATATATATATATATATATATATATATACATATGCATATGTATATATATATATGTATGTATATAATGAAAATATTTATTTTTAAGAGAGAAGATCATGAATTTTAATTAAGAAGCATAGTTATAGAACAATACATTTCCGTTACATTCATATACTACAAGTCATTATTTCTCCAGTTGTAACATAGATAGCTTTTATTTAATTTTTTTATATTACAAATACTATTACTATCAATATATTTCCACTAATACTTTCCACTAATACATGCTTTTCCTTTGTTGTATATAAAAATAGGAATGGGTTCATTGGAGGTTAGGAGCACAAACAGTATGTGATATCTTTATTGTGCAATTCCATACTTCTCTCCAAAAATATTGGGACAAAGTTGCAGATTCACCATCAATACATTCATTTAATTTTTTCCCATAGTTTTCCAAAATATTAACTTCTTCCACTTTATTTTATTTTTTATTGTTCAATACATTTTATTTTTATTTTTTAAATTATTATTATTTACCAGATATATGCATGGGTAATTTTACAACATTGACAATTGCCAAATCTTTTGTTCTAATTTTTCCCCTCCTTCCCCCCTCCGAGATGGCAGGTTGACCAATACATGTTAAATATGTTAAAATATAAACTAAATACAATATATGTATACATGTCCAAACAGTTATTTTGCTGTGCAAAAAGAGAATCGGACTTTGAAATAATGTACAATTAGCCTGTGAAGGAAATCAAAAATGCAGGCAGACAAAAATAGAGGGATTAGAAATTCTATGTAGTGGTTCATAGTCAACTCTCAGAGTTCTTTTGCTGGTTTAATTCATTACTGCTCTATTAGAACTAATTTGGTTCATCTCATTGTTGAAGATGGCCACATCCATCAGAATTGATCATCATATGGTATTGTTGTTGAAGTATATAACGATCTCCTGGTCCTGTTCATTTCACTCAGCATTAGTTCATGTAAGTCTCTCCAGGCCTCTCTGAAATCATCCTGCTGGTCATTTCTTACAGAACAATAATATTCCATGATATTCATATACTACAATTTATTCAGCCATTCTCCAATTGATGGGCATCCACTTAGTTTCCAGTTTCTGGCCACTACAAAAAGGGCTGCCACAAATATTTTGGCACATACAGGTCCCTTTCCTTTCTTTAAGATTTCTTTGGGATGTAAGCCCAGTAGTAACACTGCTGGGTTTTGCAAAGGGTATGCACAGTTTGATAACTTTTTGAGCATAGTTCCCAATTGCTCTTCAGAATGGCTGGATGTATTCACAATTCTACCAACAATGTATCAGTGTTCTAGTTTTCCCACATCCCTTCCAACATTCTGCATTGTCTTTCCCTGTCATTCTAGCCAATCTGACAGGTGTGTAGTGGTATTAATCAGGCATTTCTCTGATTAATAATGGCTTGGAGCATCTTTTCACATAGCTAGAGATAGTTTCAATTTCTTCATCTGAGAATTATCTGTTCATATCTTTTGACCATTTATCAATTGGAGAATAGCTTGATTTCTTATAAATTAGAGTCAATTCTCTATATATTTTGGAAATTAGGCCTTTATTGGAATTTTTTTTTACTGTAAAAATATTTTCCCAATTTATTGTTTCCCTTATAATCTTACCTGCATTAGTTTTGTTTATATAAAAACTTTTCAATTTGATATAATGAAAGTTTTCTACTTTGTGATAATAATTATCTCTAGTTCTTCTTTGGACATAAATTCATTCCTTTTCCACAGGTCTGAGAGGTAAACTATCCTATGTTCCTCTAATTTATTTATAATCTCATTCTTTATGCCTAAATCATGAACCCATTCTGACCTGATTTTGGTGTACAGTTTTAAGTGTGGGTTAATGCCTAGTTTCTGCCATATTAATTTCCAATTTTCCCAGCAATTTTTCTCAAACTTTGAGTTCTTATCCCAAAAGCTGGTGTCCTTGGGTTAGTCAAACACTAGAATTTTAAAGTTATTGATTATTTTGTCCTTTGGACTTAACCTATTCTACTCATCAACTAGTCTATTTCTTAGTCAATACCAAATGGTTTTGGTAACTGCTGCTTTATAATATAATTTTAGATCAGGTACAGCTAGGTCACCTTCATTTGATTTTTTTTTTCATTAATTCCCTTGAAATGACTTTTTGTTTTTCCCTATGAATTTTGTTGTTATTTTTTCTAGGTCATTAAAATAGTTTTTTGGGATTCTGATTTGTATAGAGCTAAATAAATAGATTAGTTTAGGTCGTAGTGTCATTTTTATTATATTTATTTGTCCTATCCAAGAGCTTCTTTTTCCAGTTGGTTAGACCAGACTTAATTTGTGTGGAAAGTGTTTTGTACTTTTGCTCATATAGTTTCTGATTTCCCTTGGCAGATAGATTCCTAAATATTTTATACTATCAGTAGTTACTTTAAATGGAATTTCTCTTTGTAACTCTGTTGGATTTTGTTAGTGACATATAAGAATGTTGATGATTTATTTTGTATCCTGCAACTTTGCTAAACTGTGTATTATTTCTAATAGCTTTTTAGTAGAATCTTTGGGGTTCTCTAAGTATACCATCTTATCATCAGCACATTGACACTTCAGTTCAACATGACTCTCAGAATTTTTAGTGAAATAAATATACTGAATGAGACTAAATGGTTTGTGCCTCTTCCTTGAGGCAATACAAAATAATTTCAAGAAGAACAAATCACCATCAATTTGAAAATTATGTGTGGGTAGGTTTCCTTTAGGAGATTCACCTAAGCTGGCCTTTGAGGGAAGCTAAGGATATAGACAGACATATGTGAAGAAAGAGGTGGTAGTTAAAAAACACAGACATGATATGTCAAATTTGATCAACAACTTTGAAATGTAGGATGTGTGAATTAAGGTGACATGAAAAAAAAAAGCTATTCAGGTAAGCTGAAGATAGATTTCAAAAAAACTTTAAATGTGAAATTAAATAGTTTATATTTTATCATCAAATAGCCTGAAGAACTATAAGTACTGCACCACTTAGCTGCATCTTGTCTCATTAAGAAAGAAACGGATATTTGTTTGAAAACATTTAATTTGCACAATGGATAGAACATTAGACTTGGGAACCAGCATGATCTCATTTCTAGCCTAAGACACTTAGCAACCATGAGATCCTGAGCAAGTTATTTAATCTCTATCTGCCTTAGTTTCCTCAATCAAAATGGAGAAGAGCAGTTATATGGCAAGGTTGCTGTAAGGATTAAATTATATCATATTTGTAAAATGCTTGGCACAATGCCTATCTACAATAGGTAAAATATTAATGCTAATTCCCTTCACTCTTCATGGAGAAGGTTAGAATACTTTAAATATATTATACATACTAAATATTATTTTCAGAATTATTCTAAGACAGTTAATGACTGTTTTGGATATACCATCTGAACTTGCCTAAGTTAGATGTCTACTCCTTACCTGATCAATTGCTTATGTAGGGCCAACTCTTCCCAGCTGTGATGGCATCTGTAAACAAATTTCAATTGGGCTTAGTTGCTTCAGCGCCAATTAGGAGGGCTCATCAATTTTGGCCTATACAGATACCTTTTACCAAGATTTCTAAGCTGACAACAAGAGTGGATTTGGCAGGAAGCAACCTCATTATCAGGGTTCAAACATCCATTCCACAGTGGTATAAATCTCATTTAGGCTATTCAATATTCATGTAATTACCCTGGAAAGCACTTTTGACATTTCATAAATACTGCAGAATATTTAGTATTTGTTTCTCCTCCTCTCTGCTGCCTAAGCACATAGAAGGAAACAAAAATCCCTGGAGATTCCTGCTGTCTGAGGTGGCAGCAGTTATTGAATCCATAAATTTGTTGAATGAAAATCGTGAGTTTTTCCTCCTTTAAAATTAAAAAAAAAATTTGAAACTAGAGAGTTAGATCATTAGCATGAGGAAGCAATCAAGCCTTCCACTTTGTGTACACTAGTTTTCCTAATACAGAAGCATCCATGAGGGTTCTCAGTCATAACTTCAAAGTCTTTGAAAAATTCTCCCATAACCAGATTATAAATACTGTTCCTGGAAAATATATGTATCACCTCAAAGGACAACAAATACCTTGGTATAGGAAGACTACATTTATTATTTCCATCATCTTTACATTTGGAACTATTGAATTTGGAATTGTAAAGTCCTAGAACTAGATAGGAACTACAAGGTCATCACCTATGATTAGTGAACATATAGATTCTGCTCGGATATCTCCAAAAGATGGCAAACCTATTAATTCCCATGAAAATCTATTGAATTTTGGGATGACATTTCTTGAAATTAATTCTTTTCAATCAAAAACTTTCTTTAATTTTATATTATAAAATTCACAGTTATAAAGTACCTTAAAAACTACCAGTTCAAATTGTTTTGATGTGTTTGGGATGTAGCAACAAATGTTGAGATTGATATAAGCACCAAAAGTTGGGGTTTGATAGTGTGAAGAATTCACAATGGCCATTATCTTTGGCAAGAAGAATTTACAGACAAAATGAAGAGATACAATGATACACTAGTAGTGGTAAATGCTAAGTAGAATTGGGAGAACACTAGGGATGAGTTCATGAGAAACTAGGTGGGGTTTTCAGGGAAAGATTAAAGTACTGATAAGATTACTCCTTGAGGCAAACAGAAAAGTGTACTATGGAGGTACTGGGTCCAGTTAGAAATCCAAGTTATGTCAAACCCTAGAGATTAAATTTCATTTGTAAATCTGCCTATGGTCCATGACATCTTTGCTTAAGCTCTTTAGGTTAAGCCCACCACAATAACATCCTGCCTTCTGGTATCTTTCTCCTTACTTCTCCCCCATGCCTCATATGTCTTTCTCCTTATAGCTAACTAACTCATTTAGGGTGTTAAACTCATCTATGTATTTAGCATGAGAGTTAAGAGCATATTCCCACCTCATGGAATATTTCTCCTTTCCTAGTTAAATCTGGGTTTCACTAGGGAACTTGGTTTTTCCATTGTTAATTATTTAAAAAAACCTTTTCTAGGTAAGCCTATTGCTCTCTCAACTTTATTTCATATTTACTATTCCTGGTATCTATTGTATCTTTTCACTTGGTCTGCAACCTCTTTTCCTAAATAAACCTATTGCCAAATATGATTTTTTTTTTTTTTTTTTTTTTTTTTTTTTTTTTTTTTTTTTGCCATAGAGAAGGGCTATAATGAATTCTTCACATGAGCAAACTCCAACATTTGGGGGCTAAATCAATCTAATCTCTGGTGCTAAATATATCATTTTATTTGAAAGATGAGAAAACTGAACCATAGAGGAATGAAGTCATATCCAATGCCCCTTTGGTAATTAAGGAACAGTTCCAGGATTCAGATACAGGACTCAAATTGACAGCATATGTAAGTGGAAATATTATTAGATTGAAGTCAAGAGAGCTAGCTTTCAATGCCTCCCAAGATATTTTCTAGCTTTATGTAAATATGAACAAATTGTTTAAACCCCAATCTGTTTTCTCATGCATAAAGGTCTCTTTTTTCTTTTTCCAAGTCCTCTTCTACTTTTCCTTTTTCTCTTTAACCTTTTTCTCTTTTTCCTCCTCCCTATATTACTTCTCTCCCATTCTCTTTTTCTAAAGTAATGATTTTTTTTTCTTCTCCTCTTTTTGATAGCATTCAGACGGAAATCATTCTGGAATAAGTTGCTTTGCTATTTTTCTTTTACATAGGGTGTTCCAAACATATTAGTGTTTCCATAAGACTTTCAGAATAAGTTATTTTCAGTATTATACAAAACATTGCACAAGTGCATAAAAATGTCTGTTCTTTGTGGCTGAATAAAAATGTTAAGATGTAGCTTTTACTCTAGACTTACTGAAAGCACAAGAGCATTCTCGTTACAACCTTAGCCTCAGCTTGCTTGCCAAAGATTATGGCAACCTCATTCTATAACTACATCATTTGTTTATATGTATATATATATATATATACATGCATATGTGTATGTTACATATGTGTTTCTTTACAAGAAATAAAGAGGAATAGTGTGGGGAAAAGAAGGGAGAGAAAGAGAGATAGTCAGACAGACAAAGAGAAAGAATCATGAATAAAGAATTGAGTATAAGGCTTTATCCACAAAAGAGCTACTATAAATGATGTTTTTGGACATTTTTCAATAATTGCTGAATAAATAATATATATCTCTACACTACTGGGAAAGTTTTTCTACATTTGTTTTACTTTTCAATAATTTTTTTTTTTCACAAATGAGTATATATAATATATATACATATATATTCTCTCTCTCTCTCCCTATATATATATATATATATATATATATATATATATATATATATATATATACATATGTATGTAATACAACCCATGATTGCATTGTATATATATATATATATATATATATATATATATATATGTATATGTATATATGTATAATAAAATACATAAACAAAAGGGCCTATATCTAAAGGATAGTAACCAGTAAATCTCTTATACATTATGTATGAAATCCCAATTAAATTTTTTCCAATATTCTAAAAACCATATAAACTATATAGAAGACAGACTGGGGCCATTAGGGATGAGAATTCCAATTGTTTAAAAGAATAACTTAGATTATGTTTTATTAAAAAAAAAAAAGGATAAAAGCCTCTCTTTGTGTACAGATTTTCTTAATCATACCAATGTTGGCTCTAAAAGCCTTAGTAGCAAATAAAATTACAGGTTTGATAGGCCTTTGCTCCTACTCCAAAGCCCCCTAATCTACAACAGACTCTAATCTCTGTAGTAAGGAAATAAGAAAAAAAATTATACATACTATTTTCCCCAGAGAAATACTTAGAATCAATTATTCCTAGCCATCCAAAATATCAGTGACCTTCTTTGCCACTAAGCCACTTATTACTCAAGATGGTTTCTCTTTCAGTTTTTTTTTTCAATTCCTTATATATACAATAAAAGGTGGCTCCCCCCACCCCCCATTGCCTAAGCAATCTATGTGCTAGAGAATAACTACCAGAAACTATCTCTCTAGAGTTTTAGTCACAGAATCACAGAATTTCAATTGTCATTTAGTCCATGATATACCTGGATTTACTTGTTATGCAAAATATCTGATATGCAAGCAAGTGGCACAAAAAAAAAAAAAAAAAAATTAGAGACAAAGAATCCATTACCCTGACAAATATCCCATATCTTAGCTCTGAAAGTGTGGCTTAATGGGTAGATAGCATTTAAGGGTTTTTTGTTTGTTTGTTTTTGTTTGATGACACATATACTATTCGGGTGCACTGGACAACTAACTTAAGCTCTCATTGTCCCAGACACTATTTTAAAATTATTAAGTTACACCAAAATTGCTGATTTGCATTTGTAGGGGGAGTTTCCTTATTTTAAATTACATATAGTAAATGAACTCCTAGCCAACAACAATAAAATAATTAGGATGTTTTTTCTTATATCAAACCAAAATGTTCTTCCTTGTCTTTCTAAAACTTTCATCATTGCTCCTAGTTTTATCCTCTAGGGACAACCAAAATAAAGCTAACCCATCTTTCATGTGACAGCAGTTTAAAAATACTGGAAAAAAAGCTATCATATGAACCCAATTCACCTCTCTTTTAAACTAAATATAAAATAATTTCTTCGTTCATTATTCCTCTCTCAGAGAATTTAGAATTTTTCCTATGCAAATGGCTTTGTCTGTCAATCTGTTTCTCTTTCTTTCTCTATGTCACTCTCTGTTTTTATTTGTGTCTTTCTATTTGCCCAATTTTTCTATTTTCTATTTACTTATATTCATGAGTACCTCTGCCTCTGTTTCCCTAGGTCTGTATCTTTCTGTCTATCTCTCTTCACTTACTTTCTCAGCCTTTGTCTCTTTATCACTATTTTTCTTTCTCTGTGTATCTATGTATCTATATGTTTTTTCTCTAACAATAGAAGTTTAGCCTGTAGAAGGGAAAATTTAGTGGCCATAAATGACTTCAAGTATTTTCAAAGGCTCTCACATAGAAGAGAGATTAGACTTGTTTTGCTATCTCTAGACTTGAAAGGAGAAGGAATGATAGGAATAAGTAAATTTCCATGAAGTTAGATTTAAGTTCTTTGTAAGGAAGGTCTCTTAACAATTAAAGCTTTCCATGAAAAGAATGGAATTTTTATGCAGTAAAAATGCTCTCCCTCATTAGATGTTTGCAAGAAGTTGCTGGCTGACTATTTTGAATGAATATATTTTTAAAAAATTCTTTTGATGAGTTATGTGTTAGATTGGATTATCTCCTATGGACTTTTCAGCTCTGTTATTCTATCATTATTTATGTTTATAAACAAATATGTATACTAACACATACATATGTAGGTTTGTGTAGTACAATATAAATAAGGCTGAATTTGGAATAAAAATAAGATTAGAATTCCAGTTTCATTCCACAATTTATTTATATGAACTTGGATGAGTCATTTTATTCATTAATTTGTTTCATCATGTGTAAAATGATGAAGATGAACTAGTTGATCTCAAAATCATCTTCTATTTTTTTTAAATTCTATGAACTTTTGTTATGCATAAAGTCAATGTGTGGTCACTTCACTCATTTTAATTTTATGTTTGTTTGGTTTTTTTTTAACACATATGACAGGTTTTCATAGGTGATGAGGTATGCCCAACAGATGGCAAGACTAAATATAATGATAAATGACCTTTTCTTCTAAATGTGACAAGTCTTATTCTTTAATTAGCCCATCTTTTGCTAAAATCCATTCCTCTCCTGTGCAACTCTGTAATAAGACTATTAAATGTTTGTGCAGTGCCTTTCATCTTCAAAGAGCTTTAGAAACATTAAGATGTGGGGCTGGCCTTTTCTGTAAGGCAGCAATAATTCAGCAAATAGACTTACCACTGCAGTGAAGAATAGAGAAAATAATGAAGGTCTATATAATGCTTGCAGAATGGTCTGTAGGGGAGAAAAAATAGTAGGGGAATACTGTCCTGGATTGAAAGCGAGGGACTTCTGATACACATTTAAGTTCCACTATGATGCTCTGTTGAAATTCCATTTGCAGTTAGGTGATGTTTCCTTTTTGTGACTTTCTTTTAATTTGTTCTGTTTTTTTATCTCCTTTCTTTTTGTGTTCCTTTGAGTCTTTTGCAGTTGCTGAAGTTTTCTTTAAAAACTCCCAGAAAGTGAGAAAATGGGGGAAAGAGAGAAGGAAGTGGAGAAAGAGAAAAAGAGATGGGGGGGGAAGGGAGAAGCATTTCCTACAGCAATATTCTGTATTTTTATATGCTTAATTTCCATATACTTATTGTTCTTAAAAGAAATGCTGGAAAACTCTATAAAGAGATGACTAAGAAATCATTAAAAAGAAGAAAATAACAAAAGGAACTTTCATACTTCTGAATTTGTGCTTTTGAATATTGAATCACATGATGCACTTTAGTGGGAGATTGATTTGCTGTTTGGGAATATCACATATTAGTCATGGTAATGAGACATCTTTTTTGAAAGTTTACATAAATATGAATCTTAACAAGATCTTTAATTTAGAGACCTTATTTAGACACAATAGGATAGATGTTATCATAGCACTTAAAACTGAAAGAAATCCAAGGTTTATCTAGCCCAGCCTCCATTTTGATAGATGATTATGAAGAAACAAGGCAGGGCATGGGACCATTCTAAGATATTAAGAAGTACAATATCCAAAATCACAACCCAAACTAACATATTCAGCCTACACTGATAACTATTTAATGAGTTCTTAAATTACCACATCCTGGAGAATTCAGGATAATTCAAATAAGACCAACTTTTTATAGTGCCAAAAATTGGAAACAAAATGGCTTCTCATTAACTGTGGAATATATAAATAAATCAAAATATAAAAATAAAGAAATTGTTCATAAATTTTGCAGAATTTCAGGATTTATTTTCAGAATTTTTTTTTATTTTCAGAAATTAATCCACATAAATCATCAGCATTTTTATATATTACCAACAAAGTCCAGCAGCAAGAGATACAAAGGGAAATTCAATTTAAAATAATGGTCAATAATATAAACTATTCGGAGTCTATTTGTCAAGACAAAGTTAGGATATATATGAACACAATTACAAAACACTTTGCACACAAATAAGTCAGACCTAATCAATTGAGAAAAATATCAAATGCTCATGGGTGGACAGAGCTAATATAATAAAAAATGACAGTAAAATTTGTAGAGAGTCACAGATAGAGGGGAACTCTGGGCAAGGTATAAGACCCTTTAGTTCAGTAAAAGGAATCTGCTGACATGTCTGGTTGGGCTCCTCATCCCCAGTAGGAGCATATCAGCCTTTCTGAGAAGTCAGGGTGCATGACAACCTGTGTTGAAATTAAAGCAAAGTTAAAAAAAAAAATAAAGAAATTAAAGCAAAGTATATTAAAGTGGCAAGGAAACATCTACATACAAAATCAAGTTGTTTATGTGGTCCCACTTGCTAAGGATCCTATACTTAGCATATGCACAGTGAGCTATAGTTAAATCAGTATATTAGGGTATATAAGGCTGAAAAAAATTTGAATAAACAAACTCCTGTTTGACCATTGAGTTTTATCCCATCACTCCTAATCCATTTAGTTAAATGTCTGGTACCTAAAACCTCTAGTGAACAGGTTGAGACAATTAAGGAAATTAATCTACTTAGTTAATTGCCATACCAATCAAACTCCCAAGAAATTATTTTACAGATTTAGAAAAAATAATAACAAAGTTCATCTGGAAGAACAAAAGGTCAAGAATTTCAAGAGAATTAATAAAAAATGCAGATGAAATTGGCCTAGCTGTGTCAGATCTAAAATTATATTATAAAGCTGCAGTCATCAAAATCATTTGATATTGGTTAAGAAATAGAGGTAGGTAGGTTCACAAGACAAAATAATCAATGACTATAATAATCTAGTGTTTGACAAACCCAAATACCCCAGCTTTTGAGATAAAAACTCACTATTTGACAAAAACTGCTGGGAAAATTGGAAACTAGTATGGCAGACTAGACATTGACCCACACCTAACACTATATACCAAAATAAGACTGATTAAAACATAAAGAATAATATAAGCAAATTAGAAGTATATGGGATAGTTTACCTCTCAAATCTCAACTATGTGACCAAAAAAAAATTAGAGATTATTATTGAACACAAAATAGATAATTTTGATTACATTAAGTTAAAAAGATTTTACAAAAGCAAAACTAATGCAGACAAGATTAGAAGGAAAACAAGCTGGGAAAACATTTTTTTACATTCAAGGAGTCTGATAAAGAACTCATTTCTAAAATATATAGAGAATTGAATAAAATTCATAAGAATTCAAGGCTTTCTCCATATGAACAGATAATTTTCAGATGAAGAAATTGAAATCATTTCTGATGGGGGTTGATGTCCCTTTAAGATTCCTTTCTAATTGCCCAACCCATGGCTGACCTTGATTCACAAATCCTGGTCAAAGGCACCCTTTGAATATCTGGGCCCAGCCCCACTATCAGCTCAGCTTCCCTCACCTGCTCTGAGCTACCTGAAAAGCCCACCAAGAACTTGGAACTGCCCACAATCTTTTGGGTATAAAAGAGGTGAGCCAGAACTCCCTCTTTGCAGGAGCCCTCCCAGCCAACACATGGTATCCAGCCATGTAAGAGTTCCTGCCCGCCCAGCATCCACCTTGGCCCTGGTGTCTTTCTAACTGAGCTTTACTTCCAAATTTCTACAATAAACCTTTTATTTATCAATCTAGGTTTTCGGGCCTGTAAATTCCTTTACAGGGGACACTGTGCCTCATGGGATTATCTTACTATCTATGAGCAGAGAAATGGGGTTCCCCCTTTCCTTTCCCTCATTATTTCTAATGATAGGAACAAGTGTTCCAAAACAATATTGATCAAAGAAATGCAAATTAAGACAACTTTGAAATATCACTACACATCTTTCAGAATGGCTAAGATGACAGGAAAAGATGACAAATGTTGAAAGTGATGTGGGAAAACTGAAACACGAATACATTGTTTGTGTAATTGTGAATGAATTCAACCATTCTGGAAAGCTGTTTGGACTGTGCCCAAAGGGTTATCAAACTGTGCATACCCTTTGATCTAGCAGTGTTTCTACTGAGTCTATATCCCAAAGATATCTTAAAAGATGGAAAGTGACTCAAATATACAAAAATGTTTGTAGCAGTCATTTTTGTAGTGGCAAAAAAATGGAAACTGAATGAATGCCCATCACTTGGAGAATGGCTGATTAAGTTCTAGTATATGAATGTTATGGGATATTTTTGTTTTATAAGAAATAATCAACAGGATGATTCCAGAGAAGATAGAAGAGACTTACATGAACTGATGCTAAGTGAAGTGGGCAAAAGGAGGCGATCATTGTACAGGGCAACAGAATTATACAATGAACAATTCTGATGGATGTGATTTTTTTCAACAATGAGATAATTCAGACCTGTTCCAATGATATTATGATGATGAAAGCCATCTTATAACCAGATAGAGGACAGTGGGACTTGAGGGTGGATAATACAGCATTGTTATCTTTTTGTTGTGGTTTGCTTGAATTTTATTGTCTTTCTCATTTTTTTTCATCTGATTTTTTCGTATAAATATGTATGCCTATTTTGGATTTAACATACATTTTTTCAACACTTTTAACATATATTGGATAATATGTTATATAGGGGAGGGATAGGGACAAAGGGGGAAATTGGAATACATATTTTTCAAGGGGGTCGATGTTGAAAAATTGTCCTTGAATATGTTTTGAAAATAAAAAAAATCAATAAAAAAGAATATAGGAATTGTTTATTTTAAAAAATACTCAATCTTCATTGTCTCCTAGTTGAAGATTGAAAACATTCATCCATGAATAAACCCTCAGAATAAATATAGATTGTCAAGCAAAACAATTTCCCCAAACAATGACATCCAGGAATGTATGTCTCATTATTTATTTATGTGTATCACCTCTTTGTCAATAGGTGAATGTAACATTTGTTTTTTAGTCTTTTTAGATTCATAGTTTATACTTCATTTATCCTATTTCTAAAGTATTTCAAAATTGTCATTGTATAAAATGTTCTTGTCTTAATCATTTCAGGTTGAATCAGCCTCTAGACGACTTTCTATCTTCCTCAGAATCAATTCTTTGTTTTCATTTCATCCAGCATAATAATTATACTCTATGACATTATATATATGTACACACACACACACTATTTTCTAATAGGTAGGTAACCCTTTAGTTTCCAGATTTGGGCTTTTAACTATAGATATTTTTAAATGTTTTATTTTCAAGACATATGCACAGATAATTTTTCAACATTTACCCTTGTATAGTCTTCTTGTGTTTCAGATTCTCCCCTACTTGCCTCACCCACTCCCCTAGATGGCAAGCAACACAATATATGTTATTATTGTTAAAATATATCTTAAGTCCAATATATGTAAACATATTTATACAATTCTCTTATTGCATAAGAAAAATCAGATCAAAGTTGTGATCCACATTCAGTTAACACAGTCCTCTCTTTGGGTATAGTTGGCTCAGATCATCACAAGATCATTGGAACTAGTCTGAATCATCTCATTGTTGAGAAGAGCCACATCCAACAGAATTTGTCACTATATAATCTTTCTGTTGCTGCTATGTATAATGAAATCCTGTTTCTGCTCATGTCACTAGCATCTGTTCATGCAATTCTCTCCAGGCCTCTCAAAAATCATCCTGCTGATCATTTCTTAGAAAACAATAATATTCCATAATATTCATATACAATAACTTATTCAGCCATTCTCCAAATGATGGGCATCCACATACTTTATAGTTTCTAGCCACTACAAAGAGGGCTGCCACAAATATTTTTGCACAAATGGCTTCCTTTCCTCCCTTAAGATCTCTTTGGGGATGTGAACCACTACATAGAATTTACAATCCCTCTGTTTTTGTCTGTTTGCATTTTTGATTTCTTTCACAGGCTAATTGTACATTATTTCAAAGTTCGATTCTTCTTGTGCAGCAAAATAACTATACAGATATGTATACATATATTGTATTTAACATATACTTTAACATATTTAACATGTATTGGTCTATCTGCCATCTAGGGAGGGGATGAAGGGAAGGAGGGGAAAAATCTGAACAAAAGATTTTTCAAGGGTCAATGTTGAAATATTACCCATGCATATATCTTGTAAATAAAAAGCTATAATAAAAAAATATTTGGCATGTAGACCTAATAGAAACACTGCTGGATCAAAGGGTATACATAGTTTGATTCTGTTGCCAGTTCTAGCAACAATGTATTCTTGACCCAGTTTTCCCACATCCCCTCCAACATTCATCATTATCTTTTCCTGTCATCTTAACCAATCTGAGAGGTGTATAGTGATATCTCAGAACTATGTTAATTTACATTTCTCTAATCAATAGGTATTTGGAGCATCTTTTCATATGCTTAAAATAGTTTTAATTTCTTCACCTCAAAATTGTCTGTTCATATGTGTTAGGATTCTTAGAAGGTGCTAAGTCACTGGAATGTATATAATTATCTAATTTAGCATGATACTTAACAATTCTCTAGTTCAGTCATGTATTTACTAGAATTCCATGAGATTTGCACCTTTAATAGAGCATATTTTTAAGGAACTCCCACAAGCCCAGGGAGTACCCATAAGCCCATTCTCTGGAAGGATATAAAAAGCCAGGATTCAGTCAAGGAGATGATTTCCCAGGAGAACTTCAGGGGACTTTGGAGGAGAGGAGTTCGGAAGATTCAGGGCCAAAAAAAACTTTGGGAGTTTCAGAATTAGGATTGACTTCTGGGAGATTCACAAGGCAGAAACCCACAATTCCACACTCTTGGAGGCAGAGTCAGATTCATTCCCATGTCTATCTTTGTGTTGGCTGGATACATTGGGGAGGACAAGAGGCTGGAGGCTGAAGGACTAACCTTTGGATGTGGAGACATTCGGACAAGAGTCATTGGGGAATCTACACTCTACTAAAGCTAACCGGGCCCCAGGAAAAGATTCAGGAATTTGAAGGACACAATATAGGATCTGGACTTTAATCCTGGCTGCATTTTGGGATTATTGAACAGAACTGAAAGGAAGGCTGCCTTCAGAAGCTCCCCCCAAAAAACGATTATGATTTAGAGAAAAGAGAACATAACAATATGATTTTACCATTTACCAATTGGAGAATGTCTTGAATTCTTACAAATGTGAGTCAGTTCTCTATATATTTTAGTATCTTTTAATGTAAAAATGTTTTCCCAATTTATTGCTTCCTTTCTGATCTTGTCTGTATTGGTTTTGTTTCTACAAAGACTTTTTAACTTAATGTAATCAAAATTATCTATTTGGCATTCAATTATAAGTTGAAGTTCTTCTTTGGACACAGATTCTTTCTCCACATATCTGAGAGGTAAACTTTCCTATTTTCTTCTAATTTGCTTGTAATATCATTGTTTATGTCTAAATCATGAATCCATTTTGACTTTATCTTGATATGTGGTGTTAGGTGTGGATCAATGCCTCGTTTCTTCCATATTAGTTTCCAATTTTTTCAGAAATATTTGTCAAATAGTGAGTTCTTATGCCAAAAACTAGGATCTTTGGGTTTGTCAAACATTAGTGTGCTACAGTTATTGACATTTTTACCTTGTGATCTTAACCTATTCCACTGATTGACTACTCTATTTCTTGGCCAGTACCAAATGGTTTTGATGACCACTGCTTTATGATATAGTTTTAACTTTGTTATTATTTTTCCTAGGTCTCTAAGATAATTTCTTTGGAGTTTGATTAGTATGGCACTAAATAAGTAGATTAATTTAGGTAGTATTGATATTTTGATTATATTGGATTAGCCTACCCATGAGTGCTTGGTATTTTTCCAACTGATTAGATCTGACACTATTTGTGTGGAAAGTGTTTTGCAGTTGTGTTCATATACTTCCTGACTTTCCTTTGTCAGAAAGATTCCCAAATATTTTGTATTAACGACAGTTATTTTGAATGGAATTTATGTTTGTATCTCTTGCTATTGGACTTTGATGGTAATATATAAAAATACTGATAATTTATATAGATTTATTGTGTATCCTGCAACTCTGCTAAAGTTGTGAATTGTTTCTAGTTGTTTTTAGTTGATTCTCTAGGATTCTCTAAGCATACCATAACATCATCTGCAACAAATGATAATTTGGTTTCCTCATGACATACTATAATTCCTTTAATCTTTTTTTCTTCTCTTATTGATGGAGTGAACATTTCTTTTTTATTATTATTATAGCTTTTTATTTACAAGATATATGCATGGGCAATTTTTCAGCATTGACCCTTGTAAAACCTTCTATTCCAACTTTTTCCCTCCTTCCCCTATTTTCTCCCTAAGATGGCAGGTAGACCAATACATGTTAGATATGTTAAAGTATATGTTAAAAACACAATATCAGTATACATATCCATACATTTATTTTGTTGAACAAGAAAAATCGGACTTAGAAGTAAGGTAAAAATAATCTGAGAAGGAAATACAAAAATGCAAGCAAACAAAAATAGAAGGAATGGAAATGCTATGTTGTGGTTCACAATCATTTCCCATAGTTCTTTCATTGGGTGTAGCTGGTTCTTTTCAATATTGAATAAATGGACCTTATTTGGTTCATCTCATTGTTGAAGAGAGCCACATCCATCACAATTAATCATCATATAGTATTGTTGTTTAAGTGTATAATGATCTCCTGGTTCTGCTCATTTCACTCAGCATCAGTTCATGTAAGTTTCTGTAGGCCTTTCTGAAATAATCCTGCTGATCATTTCTTACAGAACAATAATATTCCATAACATTCATATATCACAACTTATTGAGCCATTCTCCAATTGATGGGCATCCATTCAATTTCCAGTTTCTAGCCACTACAAAAATGACTGCCACAAACATTTTTGTACATACAAGTCCTTTTCCCTTCTTTAAGATCTCTTTGGGTATAAGCCCAACATTAACACTGCTGGATCAAAGAGTATGTACAGTTTGATAACTTTTTGGCTGGGATGGGGATGAATATTGCAACTTCCATGTACCTGGGTATTCTTTGTGAGCCTCTAAGGCTACTCTGTCCTGGTTGCAAGCAGATGGTTTGGCAGATTTGCTACAAAAGGCAAATTGTAAACCACCGAGTCCTAGAAGAACACTGGACCTAGCTGTGATTACCTAGCAGCAGAAGTCAATCAACAGAACTGGCTCAGGACAAATTAAAGAAGCTGTCACTCCTTTGCATTGAACAGACCTCAAGCCTTAAAAAATGGGCAAAAAAAGAATTATCACTATAGAAAGTTTTTACGTAGAGAGAGAACAGACCTCAAATCCTGAGGTTCCTAAAGGCAAATCAACAACAGATGAAGCCCCAAAGAGAGACATGAACTGGTCCCCATTTCACAAGGCTTTCTTCAAAGATTGCATAAAGGATCTTAAAAGAGAGTTAGAAGAAAAATGAGGAAAATAAATGAGATCTTTGCAATAAGGGAAGCATACAACTCTCTATAAAATAGATTTGATGAAATGGAAAAAAACAACAACAACATATGATGCCTTACAAAACAGATATGAAAAAGATACTAATTCACTAAAAAACAAAATCTGTGAAAAGGAAAAAAAAATGCAATGAACAAAGCAATTCAATTAATCAAATACAAAAGGAACTTTAAAAGTAATTGAATAAAATAATACACTAAAATTAGACTTGAACAAATTGAAGTGAATGACTCAAGAATACTTCAAGAATCAAACATAAAAATAAAAATAAAAAATAGAAGGAAATATGAAATATCTTCCAGCAAAAACAACTGACTTGGAATATATACCTAGGAGAGGCAATCTAAGGAATAATAGACTTACTGAAAGCCATGATGAAAAAAAAAAAAAGAACCTAGATATTACCTTAGAAGAAAGCATAAAGGAAAACTGCCCTGATGTCTTAGAATCAAAAGGCAAAATAGCCATTGAAAGAATTCATGAATCACCTCCTGAAAGACACCCCAAAATGAAAACCCTAAGAATTATAATGGTTAAATTTCAGAACTATCACACCAAGTCAAAAATATTGCAATCAGCTAGAAAGAAACAATTTAAATACCGCAGTGCCACAATTAGAATTATTCAGGACTTAGCAGCTTCCACCACAAAGGATCAAAGTGTTAGGATTCTTATGAGGTGCTAAGTCACTGGAATGAATAGAGACAATAATAACCTAATTTAGCATGGTTCAGTATGATTGATCTAACCCTACAAGGAGATGTTATGGGCCAGAAACAAGGTACTGAGTGGAATTGAGGAAACAATGGTTAAATCTAATTTAGCATTGATTTAATCCTACGACATTTAGGCTTAATCTGCTATCAGAGGACAGAGGAGGTCAAAGAGAGTAGTGTCTGCTCTCTACTATCTTGGCTTTGCCCCCAATATTTTTGAATATAGAAAAGATTTGTACTTTCTTTTTTTTTTTGTTAGACTTTATGGGTCTGATAATTATATGTCTTCCTCAAAGATTATGAGTACTTTAGTAACTTTAATAATTTTAGAAACTGTGAATTGTTCAGAATAGCTTTACTAATTCAAAATTATACCAACATGCAATGATAAACCACTGATACCAAAATCCTGCCAACATTTATCATTTTCCTATTTTGTCAGTCTTGTCAATCTGATGGATTTGTTCAAGACACAACTTTAGAAATCTTTTCATTTTCATTTCACTAATTATTTGTGATTTGGAACATTTTCATCTGGCTCCTAATAGCTTAGAGAGACATAATTTCACCATTAGAAATGACAGATATTAGGAAGTCAGGGAAACAAGGGCAGGCTTATGTGAACTGAGACGGAATGAAATAAGCAGAACAGGAAAGTAACATTCACAATGACTACAATAATGCAAGTGTCAATCCCCCACTAAAGTTTATACAAATTCTCTGTAATTGTAATAACCTCAGGCAAGTAGAAATACATCTACTTCTTCTCTTATAGAGGTGGAATATCAGGAGTGTAGACATTCATATATATTCATAGACATTATAGGTAAGTTTTGCTTAACCTTTTGTCTTTTATACAGAAAGCCTCATTTGGTAGCTAGGAACACAGATAGTTAGAAATGTCTATAATGTAAAAAGAGTGTCGATATGACTTAATTAGAAATAAAATAAGGTAAATATAAGAACAAAAGAGTGCCTTTGGGATCCTTTGATATTAATTGAGTGGTCATAGTTGTAGAGAGTAACTGTGACTTTTCCCATTTTAATATTCATCAAAATCATGTTAAAAGCAATATTAACATATCTTCTAAACTGAAGTTCTTCATAAGTTATTCAGGTTCCTGTAGCAAATGTTGACTTAGAGAAAATGGGTATCAGGAAAAAAGAATGTTTATGAAGACAGTTTTTTTTCAAATCCCTAGAAATAAATATCAATTCTCTTGTTCCTTATGCTCTATCTTTTGATAATGACACAAGATCAATGTTGCATGAGTTTACATTCATAAACAAACAGCTAGTGTAAAAGAAGAAAATCTGCAAATTATCTCTTTCTGTTTGCACCTTTGTGAAAGTTATGACCATTACTAATTAATTTCTCTTCACAGAAAAAAAAAAAACAACAAACTTCTTTGATTACTTAAAAACATAAATGTAAATAGGAAACATAATGATCATCAAATTACTCATCTTAGGAATGAATTCTTGTGGGCTTTGCATAAAGGTCAGTGAACTTGGCTTAGTGACCTCAAACAACTTTTGTATTTAATGGCTCTGTGGTTATGACATTCTTACATTTCTTATTTGTGCCTCACTTTTTCCATTTGTAATTTGAAAGGGTTGGACTAATTGGCTTTTATGGTCCTTGCTGAGTCTACCGTTCTGTGATTTTGCATAGAGAAGTAGCCATGGTTAGCATCAGAATAGATGAACACTGGCTCTAGATAGTCATTGGCTCTAGATAGTCATTGGCTCTAGAGGGACTTTCTTCAGATTTTGGTGGGATTACATAGTGACAAGAGAGTGAGAAGCAACCTTGAAAGCTCTTAAGCCAGAAATGGTAAGAAGACACAGAACTGGTCAGAAAGACTAAAGCACTAAAGCAGATCATGCCAGATATCTTTTGGGGGTCATATGCATTGCTTGTACCCAACTTCTGAATCATAGTTAAAGGTATAGAGGATCAGTTTTGCTCAAGGGAGATCAGGAATATTATCTATTGTGATCACAAGGGAATTGCTCTGAGGAGTAGTATCACCTCTACAGGACAGGAGTGAAAAAGATAGGAGAGGAAGAGAGAAAGAAAAAGAGAGGGGAGAGAGAGAGAGAGAGAGAGAGAGAGAGAGAGAGAGAGAGAGAGAGAGAGAGAGAGAGAGAGAGAAAGAGAGAGCAAGAGCGAGAGAGAGAAAGAGCGAGAGAGAGAGCGAGCGAGCGAGAAAGAGAGAAAGAGAGAGAGAGGATAAACAAAAGAAAATGCAATGGAGAAAATGCATAATTGATAATCATACATCTGAATATGAATGGGATGAATGCACCCCCAAAAGAAACTAATTAAAAGTGGATTAGAAACCACAATACATCAATATATTTATAAAAGAAACATCTTGAAACACTGATATACTCCCAGAGTTAAAAGGATGGTGGTGGTGGAGCAGAAGCTATTATGCTTCAGCAGACGTAAAAAATGCAGGGGTAACAAATATATGTTTATATGAAGCAAAATCAAAAAAGCATGGAACCTACATCTTTCTAAATGGAAGAATAGACAATGAAGGAATATCAATACTAAGTATTTTACTAAATATATGTGCACCAAGTAATATACAAATTCTCGAGTAAGATAAATAATTGTAAGAAATAGATAGTAAAATCCTACTAGCAAGGTGCCCCAGCTTTTTCCCACTCAAGGAGAGATAATCATAAAAGAAATAAATGAGAAAGAATTTAAGTAGATGAAAGAAATCTTTAAAAACATATATGAAATGTCTAGAAAAAGCTTATTGGGAAAAGAAAGGAGTATTAAATCTTTTCTCAGTGGTAAATGACACTTTCATTTAAAAGATGATCATGTAATGCGGCATAAAAATAATCTCACAACCAAATGCAAAAAAAAAAAAACAAAACCCAGAACTATTAAATGCACACTTGATATACCATAATGCAATAAAAATCACATTCAATAAAGCATTGTGCAAGCACAGGTTAAAAAATTACTTGGAAACTGAATAAGCTAATCCTAAAGAATGGGTCAAAGAATAAATTAGAGGAACAATCAATATTTTCATTAAAGATAATAAGAAGAACACATTTCAAAATTCTTAGGATGCAACCAAAGCAGTACTTAGTGAAAAATTTGTCTCAATAAAAAAGAAAAAGAGCAGATCAATAAATTGGGCAAATGACTAGAAAAAATGTATCTCCAATTAAGTACCAAAATGGAAAACCTGAAAACCAAAGGAGAGTTTAATAAAATTGAAAGTTTAAGAAAAGCTCATAGAAGTAATAAATCTGATTTTATGAAAAAAATAAAAATGTGAAAACATTGGTCAATTTGACTTTAAAAAGAAGAACAAATTACCAATTTAAAAAATGAGAAGGATAAATGCATCAATAATGACAGTGAAAATAAAGCAATTCTTAGGAGTTATTTTGTTCAATTATGTACCAATAAAATGGAAATGGATGATTATTTATTTACAAAATATGAAGTACTTAGATTAGAGAAGAGAATGTATCTTAGAAAAAAAATGAGCTCTCTAAGCAAAAAGAACAAACCTAGCTCCAAAAAGATTTGCAAGTGAATTCTAACAAAGTATTTTTTAATTAATTAATTTTTTTATTTAGAATTTTTTCCCCACAGTATATATTCATGAGTAATTTTTTTTATAATATTATCCCTTGTATTCATTTTTTCCAAATTATCCCCCCCTCCCTCCAGTTCCTCCCCCCATGACAGGTAATCCCATACATTTTACCTGTGTTACAATATAACCTAGATACAATATATGTGGGTAAATACCATTTTCTTATTGCACATTAAGTATTAGATTCCGAAGGTATAAGTAACCTGGGTAGATAGACTGTAGTGCTAACAATTTGCATTCACTTCCCAGTGTTCCTTCTCTGGGTGTAGTTATTTCTGTCCATCATTGATCAACTGGAAGTGAGTTGGATCTTCTTTATGTTGAAGATATCCACTTCCATCAGAATACCTCTTCATACAGCATTGAAGTGTATAGTGATCTTCTGTTTCTGCTCATTTCACTCAGCATCAGTTCATGCAAGTCTCTCCAAGCCTGTCTGTATTCCTCCTGCTGGTCATTTCTTACAGAGCAATAATATTCCATAACCTTCATATACCATAATTTTACCCAACCATTCTCCAATTGAAGGGCATCCATTCATCTTCCAGGTTCTAGCTACAACATTTTAGTGTTATGTAATCAAAATCTTCTATTTTGTGATCAATAATGATCTCTAGTTCTCCTCTGGTCATAAATTCCTTCCTCCTCCATAGGTCTGAGAAGTAGACTATTTTCTGTTTCTCTAATCTATTTATTTATTTATTTATTTATTTTTTGGGATTTTATTCCTATGAATATTGTTTTTTTATTAATAATTTTATTATATATATATATATATATATATTTTATAATATTATCCCTTGTATTCATTTTTTCCAAATTATACCCCCCTCCATCTATTCCCTCCCACCGATGACAGGCAATCCCATACATTTTACATGTGTTACAATATAGTCTAGATACAATACATGTGTGTGAATATCATTTTCTTGTTGCACAATAAACATTAGATTCTGAAGGTACATGCAACCTGGGCAGACAGATATTATTGCTATCAATTTACATTCACTTCCCAGTGTTTCTTCTCTGGGTGTAGCTACCTCTGTCCATCATTGATCAACTGGAAGTGAGTTGGCTTTTCTTTATGTTGAAGATTTCCACTTCCATCAGAATACATCCTCATACAGTATTGTTGTTGAAGTGTATAGTGATCTTCTGGTTCTGCTCATTTCACTCAGCATCAGTTGATTTAAGTCTCTCCAGGCCTCTCTGTATTCCTCCTGCTGGTCATTTCTTACAGAGCAATAATATTCCATAACCTTCATATACCATAATTTACCCAACCATTCTCCAACTGATGGACATCCATTCATCTTCCAGTTTCTAGCTACAACAAAAAAAGCTGCCACAAACATTTTGGCACATATATGTCTCTTTCCGCTCTTTAGTATTTCTTTGGGATATAAGCCCAGTAGTAGTGCTGCTGGGTCAAAGGGTATGCACAGTTTGATAACTTTTTGGGCATAATTCCAGATTGCTCTCCAGAATGGCTGGATTCTTTCCCAACTCCACCAGCAATGTATTAGTGTCCCAGTTTCCCCACATCCCCTCCAACATTCATCGTTATTTGTTCCTGTCATCTTAGCCAATCTGACAGGTGTGTAGTGGTATCTCAGAGTTGTCTTAATTTGCATTTCTCTGATCAGTAGTGATTTGGAACACTCTTTCATGTGAGAGGATATAGTTTCAATTTCTTCATCTGAGAATTGTCTGTTCATATCCTTTGACCATTTATCAATTGGAGAATGGTTCGGTTTCTTATAAATTAGGGTCAGTTCTCTATATATTTTGGAAATGAGACCTTTGTCAGAACCTTTGTTTTTAAAAATATTTTCCCAATTTGTTACTTCCCTTCTAATCTTGTTTGCATTAGTATTGTTTGTACAGAAACTTTTTAGTTTGATGTAATCAAAATCTTCTATTTTGTGATCAATAATGATCTCTAATTCTCCTCTGGTCATAAATTCCTTCCTCCTCCACAGGTCTGAGAGGTAGCCTATTCCCTGTTCCTCTAATCTATGTATGATCTCATTCTTTATGCCTAAATCATGGACCCATTTTGATCTTATCTTGGTATATGGTGTTAAGTGTGGATCCATATCTAATTTCTGCCATATTAATTTCCAGTTTTCCCAACAGTTTTTTCCGAATAATGAATTTTTATCCCTAATGTTGGTATCTTTGGGTTTGTCAAAGATTAGATTGCTATAGATGTACCCTTTTTTGTCCTTTGTATCTAATCTGTTCCACTGATCTACCGGTCTATTTCTTAGCCAATACCAAATGGTTTTGGTGACTGCTGCTATATAATATAGCTTTAGATCAGGTACACTTAGACCACCTTCCTCTGAGTTTTTTTTCATTAGTTCCCTTGCAATTCTCGACCTTTTATTCTTCCATATGAATTTTGTTGTTATTTTTTCTAGGTCATTGAAATAGTTTCTTGGGAGTCTTATTGGTATAGCACTAAATAAATAGATTAGTTTGGGGAGTATTGTCATCTTTATTATATTCGCTCGGCCTATCCAAGAGCAATGAATGTCTTTCCAATTATTTAAATCTGATTTTATTTTTGTGGCAAGTGTTTTGTAGTTTTTCTCATATAATTCCTGACTTTTCTTTGATAGATGGATTTCCAAATACTTTATACTCTCAACATTTGTTTGGAATGGAATTTCCCTTTGTATCTCTTGCTGTTGCATTTTGTTGGTGATATATAAAAATGGTGAGGATTTATGTGGATTTATTTTGTATCCTGCCACTTTGCTAAAATTCTGAATTATTTCTAATAGCTTTTTAGCAGAGTCTTTGGGGTTCTCTAAGTATACCATCATATCATCTGCAAAGAGTGATAGTTTGATTTCCTCATTTCCTACTCTAATTCCTTGAATCTCTTTCTCGGCTCTTATTGCCGAGGCTAGCATTTCTAGTACTATATTGAATAGTAATGGTGATAGTGGGCAACCTTGTTTCACTCCTGATCTTACTGGGAAAGGTTGCAGTTTATTTCTATTGCAAATTATGCTTACTGACGGTCTTAAATATATGCTCCTGATTATTCTAAGGAATAATCCATTTATTCCTATACTCTCAAGAGTTTTTAGTAGGAATGGATGTTGGGTTTTGTCAAATGCTTTTTCTGCATCTATTGAGACGATCATATGTTTTTATTAATTTGATTATTAATATGGTCAATTATACTAATAGTTTTCCTAATATTAAACCAGCCCTGCATTCCTGGTATGAATCGTACTTGATCATAATGTATTATCCTGGGGATGATTTTCTGAAGTCTTTTTGCTAATATCTTATTTAAGATTTTAGCATCAATATTCATTAAGGAAATTGGTCTATAATTTTCTTTCTCAGTTTTCAGTCTACTTGATTTAGGTATCAGTACCATGTCTGTGTCATAAAAGGAGTTTGGTAGGACTCCTTCATCCCCTATTTTTTCAAATAATTTATATAGCATTGGGGCTAATTGTTCTTTAAATGTTTGGTAGAATTCACATGAAAATCCATCTGGTCCTGGGGATTTTTTCCTGGGGAGTTGATTAATAGCTTGTTCTATTTCTTTTTCTGAAATGGGACTATGTAAGCAATTTATCTCCTCCTCTGTTAATCTAGGGAGCCTATATTTTTGGAGGAAGTCATCCATTTCACTTAAGTTATCAAATTTATTGGCATAAAGTTGGGCAAAGTAACTCCTTATTATTTCTCTAATTTCCTCTTCATTGGTGGAAAGATCCCCCTTTTCATTTGTAAGACTAACAATTTGATTTTCCTCTTTCTTTTTTCTGATCAGATTTACTAAAGTTTTATCTATTTTATTGGCTTTTTCATAAAACCAACTCTTGGTTTTATTTATTAATTCAATAGTTTTTTTTTACTTTCAATATTGTTGATTTGTCCTTTTAATTTTTGTATTTCAAGTTTAATATTTGGTTGGGGGTTCTTAATTTGGTCTTTTTCTAGCTTTTTAAGTTGCAAGCCCAATTTGTTAATCTTCTCTTTCTCTATTTTCTTCAAATAAGCCTCTAAAGATATAAAATTTCCCCTTATTACTGCTTTAGCTGCATCCCACAGATTTTGGTATGATGTCTCATCATTGTCATTATCTTGGATGAAATTATTAATTGTTTCTATAATTTGCTGTTTCACTCAGTCATTCTTTAAGATGAGATTATTCAGTTTCCAATTACTTTTTAGTCTATTTACCCCTAACGTCTTACTGAATGTAGCTTTTATTGCATTGTGATCTGAGAAGAAGGCATTTATTATTTCTGCCTTCCTACATTTAATTTTGAGATCTTTATGTCCTAATATATGCTCAATTTTTGTATAGGATCCATGAACTGCTGAGAAGAAAGTATATTCCTTTCTATTGCAATTCAGTTTTCTCTAAAGGTCTATCATACCTAGGTTTTCTAATGTTCTATTTACTTTTTTAATTTCTTTCTTATTTGTTTTGTGGTTTGATTTGTCTAAATCTGAGAGTGCAAGGTTGAGATCTCCCACTATTATAGTTTTACTGTCTATTTCTTCTTGCAATTCTCTTAACTTTTCCTTTAGAAAGTTAGATGCTATACCACTTGGTGCATATATGTTTAGTAATGATATGGCTTCATTGTCTGTGCTACCTTTCAGCAGGATATCGTTTCCTTCCTTATCTCTTTTAACTAGATCAACTTCTGCTTTTGCTTGATCTGAGATAAGGATAGCTACCCCTGCTTTTTTGGCTTTACCTGAAGCATAATAGATTCTGCTCCAACCTTTTACCTTTACTCTGTATGTATCTCCCTGCTTTAAGTGTGTTTCATGTAAACAACATATTGTAGGGTTCTGATTTTTGATCCAGTCTGCTATCCATCTCCGTTTGATGGGAGCGTTCATCCCATTCACATTTACAGTTAAAATGACTAATTCTGTATTTCCTGCCATCATATTATCCCCAGATTGTGCTTTTTCCCTTGACCCCCCTGAACCCCTTCCGTGATATTTAATTGATAGACGCCACTTGTGATGCACAGCCCTCCCTTTTTTTTAGTATCCTTCCCCCCTCCCTCCAAGTCCCTTTCCTTATTCTCCTTTTCCTTTTCCCTTTTCCTCTCCCCCCTTTTAATGAGGTGAGAGAGAATTCTCTGAAAAACAAATATGTCAATTATTTACTCTTTGAGCCTCTTCTGAAGAGAGTAAGATTCACACAATGTTTCTTCCCGTCTCTAAATTCCCTCAGATATGGTGTATTTTCTATGCCTCTTCCTGGGATGTAGTTTCCCTCTTTTTATCACTCCTTCCCCTTTTTCTGATACTACCCCCTTCCCTTTACTACACCCCACCTTTTTTTCTTTTATATCAGTAAAATCAAATTATCCATGAGTATTTTCTATATACCCACAACAGAGATACAGTTCTCAAGGGTTCTGTGTACCTTTTTCTGTTTCTGTTCAGTCTTGTGGATGTAGATCAAATTTTTTGTTTATGTCTGGTTTTTTTCTTAGAAACATATAGAATTCCTCTATTTCATTGAATGACCATCTTCTTCCATGGAAAAAGATGCGAAACTTAGCTGCGTAGTTTATTCTTGTTTGCAATCCTTGATCTTTTGCCTTTCGGAATATCAGGTTCCAGGCGCTTCTATCTTTTAATGTGGAGACAGCCAGATCTTGTGTGACCCTTATTGTGGCACCTTGGTATTTAAATTGTTTTTTTCTAGCTTCTTGCAAGATTTTCTCCTTTGTGTGGTAATTCTGCAGCTTAGCCACAATATTCCGTGGTGTTCTTTTTTTAGGGTCTATTTCAGAAGGAGTTCAATGAATTCTTTTGACATCTAATTTCCCTTCTGTTTCTATTATCTCTGGACAGTTCTCTTTGATAATTTCCTGTAAAATAGAATCTAGGCTCTTTTTTTGGTCATAGTTTTCGGGAAGTCCAATGATCTGCAGATTATCTCTCCTAGATCTATTTTCCAGGTCTATAGATTTTCCCAGTAAGTATTTGACTTTATTCTCCAGCTTTTCATTTTTTTTTTGTTTGACTGATTCTTGGGTTCTCAATCAATCATTCATTTCTATTTGTTCCATCCTGAATTTTAAGGGATTATTTTCTTCATTCAGTTTTTGTTCTTTTTGTAAATGCCCAATTTCATTTTTAAATGAATTATTTTGCTCTATTGAATTTTTTTCCATTTCCCTAATTTTTTTTGAGAATTATTTTCTTTTTCCAATTCAGAAATCCTATTTTCTTGAGACTTTTTTATCTTTTCCAATTCAGAAATCCTACTTTCCTGTGATTTTTTAACTTTTTCTAATTCACAAATTTTATTTCCCTGCATCTCCTGTGAATTCTTTATTTTTTCCAACTCCAATTTCAGAACGTTTTTATTCTCTATCATAGCTTCTATTTCCTTTCCCCATTTTTCTTCAAACTCTCTTAACTTTTTAATAGTCTCTTCTAGGAGAGAGTTATGTGATGGGGGGCAGGAATCATTCCCCTTTAGGTTGTTATCTGCTGACTCTCTGCTGTTAACTTCCTCGGGGTTGGATACCCGCTGTTTCTCTGTGTAGAAGGAATCTATGGTTTTTCTGGGCTTCTTACTCATACTTGAAAAATCTTTTGGGGTCTGTCTCTGGGGTAGGAAATTATTTATTTACTTCTTTACCAGCTTCCTCCCAGACTGGATGGATGCAGTGGTTCCTGCGCCTGAGCTAAGAGAGAGCTCTGGTAGAGAGTTCCCCACCCCCTCCCTGGAAGTGCCTCAGAGGTGACTAGTACTGCTGTGCCTTGAGGGCGCTGTGTTCTATCTGTTTCCCTGAGGTTTTAAATTGGACAGTAAAGGTGACACAAAGCCCGACCCATGCGTCCCGGTGGGGCGTGGATGTCAGTAGCAGGTGACGTGAAAAGCCCCTGCACTCAAACTGGAAGTGTCTGCCAGAAACTGCGGTCCCTAGTTCAAAGTTTCTGCTTCTCTGGGACTTCCGGGGCTGAGTTCCACGGCCTCCAGCCGAATAAGGCACTATGAGTTACCGCCTGCTTTTCAATCTCTTAACTACCCCCAGGTGAAAGCCTGGAAAGCCTAAGTTGGGCACACCCACAGTGCTGAGATCTGCTGAGTCACTTCCAGATTGGTGTGGTTCTAGTATCTAGCTTATATTTTAAATTGGCTTAATTTCTCTTCTGAACTGCTGTTTTATAAGCAGAGAAGAGCTAACAGCCTGTGCCAGATTCTTCTAACTCAGTGCCTTCTCTGATCCCAGAGCCCTCCCCAGCGCAATCGGCGCAGTGTGCTAGCATCCAGCCGTCTGTGCTGGCCTCTTTTTTTTTTTTTCCTCCCCTGGGAACTGACCTTTTCTGTTGAAACTCCAGATTCTCTTCAGCTGGTAAGTCGTGCTTCCAGGGCTTGTGGTTTCTATCAGTCCAGCGCTATTTCTGAGGCTGATTTATCTAATTGATAGTGAGGGAAGAAAGGAGCTTACAGGATCGCGTGTATCTTCTCCGCCATCTTGGCTCTGCCCCCTCTAACAAAGTATTAATCCAAATACTATATGAACTCTTTTGAAAATTAGACAAAGGAGTTCCAGCAAATTCATTTTGCAACATAAATATGGTTTTGATACTTAAACCAGGGAGAAAAATAGAGAAAGAACATTATAGAACAATTTTTAAATGAATATTGAAGCAAAAATATCAAATAAAATAGTAGCAAGGAAATTATAGCAATATATCACAAAGATCTTACAATGGGGAGTTATCTGTCCATATTAGTTCATATGAGATAGTAGTAGAAGAAATATTTTAATATAAAAGGATATTTGTTGCCTATGGAAGAAGCATTTCAGAGAGCACAATAGAAGGGAAAGTAAAGTTTGATTCAACTTTGGAGTGGGGATTTTAAGGAGATAGAATTGAGAAATTGGGTAGTAAGAGATTGATCATAAAGTCTGAATAATGATCACAGGAGTTCAAAATTCACTGAGATATAAAAGTTATAACCAAGTGAGAGGATATTCTACATGGAGTTAACAGTGCCTCTTCTCTTGGAGATTAGACTAAATAATATTAGATGGGAGGCACATAATAAGATTGTCAGATGACAGATCCTGTTTCATATTTCATTTCTCCAAACATTAGAGGTTAGGTAGGAAAGAAGCACAGCTAGAGACTGAAGTTGAATTGCAACAGCAGGAGAAAGAAGTGACATTCATAAACATATGGAAGACCTAATGTTAAAATGAAGGAATCATAAATTTAACAGAGGTAGCATTTGATCTCAGAGCTCCCAATTGCTTCCCCAGTTTTTTCTTTCCCATGCTCTACACAATTAGTATATATAAGAAACAAGACTTGAAGTCAGATTGTCTAGACTTCAAGGCCTAAATCCCTCTAATAATAGTGTCACATCATCTCTCCTTGTTATATGTAACACAATTGGAGGAAGGATAGAGTATTAGACATTGTTGCAGGTAGACTGGAGACTTATATGACAAACTTCAGTGAAGAAGAATCACTATAAATGACACTTGAACAATGATAAGTATTCTGAAAAACAGAGATAAAGACAAAGTGTATTTCACAAATGGGATATGGTTCATATAGATTGTGGCATCCAATGTAATCACATTTAAATTATGTAGAGTAATTATCTGAGCCTGAACTCAAAACAGGCTATAGACATTCTTTGTCTATATTTGTTGCTCTTAATGAATATCAAGGTACTTTTTCTATGATAAACAAAGTTAATCTTGATTCAAGAAAATAAGCAACAAAAAGAAAAAATGACTTTTGAGGTACTATTTTAAGTAAATCATCCTATGAATTTTATGACAATCTTACAACTAAAGGTGAGATGCATCCAGAATTATTAGGTATATTTGGAAACAAGTACTACTATATACCTCATTGTATTTCCTTCTGATCTTGCTCCAGAAAAGAATCTTGGTGTGCTTATCAAGTGCCCCTAAAGCTGACCACAGAACACTGCAGTATGGCACATCAATAATCCAAATGTATTTTATAGTGTTGCCGAGACAGTAATTCATTTCAAATTGGCATTGACATGTTGACATTTTTAAGGTTAATGATCCAGCAGTGTACAAGACAGGAGGTATTTGAAGTCAAATTGCTCATATTAATTGTTTTGGAGGAACATGTACATGAACATTACATTCTTCAGTAATGTCTTGGAACAACAACCCATTCTTCAGAGTCTATACTATCAGCAAGGTTCCCTGGCCTTCAATTAATTTACACAATGAATATACTTTCTGAGACTACTTACTTTATCAAAAGACTCAACATTGGGGAGTGACAGTCAGAGGAGACTTTCAAGACACAGCTGCTTTGTTATTGCTGAAAGAGATGTAAGGGCATACAGAAAATTATTTAATTACTCCAAAAGCATAGAAGTGCAATGAGGGAACAAATGGTACTTGGGTAACAATTATGATAATTTATTATTGTGATTACTTTTATTGAGCCTTCTTTGGTTTAGGACCAGCCTTCAGAACTGGTGAAGACACATCATGTTAAAAGATATCTTATATCTTTTCAGATGATAAATCTAAAATTTTTGAAATTTGGCAAACTTATTTTTCAAAGATTCCCAATTCATGGAAATTTAGGACCACCGGATAGTGGAAGGTAGAGTTCTAATGAACAGGGAAAGTCATCAAGTTACATAATAATATAAAACTTCTTGGCCAACTTGAATGTGAAAAGGAATTCTTTTTATCCCATTGATGACAAATAGTCATATGTTATGCACCTATTACCTCCTAGAAACCACTGCTACTTACTGTACTTTACATAGCATGTTCCATTCTCATTCTTTTGTAAAGGCTTCATCACTCCTATCCTTAGAATATTAAAATATTGTCTCTATTCAATTCTATCTGTTGATGTTTAGGCATTTTTCACTTAAGTCCAACATTTTGTAAACCTATTTAGAGTTTTCTTGGCAAAGATACTGGAGTGGTTCATTATTTTCTTCTTCAGATAATTTTCATATGAGGAAACTGAAGCAAACAGGATTAAGTGACTTGTCTACAGTGACACTGATTAGTATTTGAGGCTAGATTTCAACTCATGAAAATGATTCTTCCTGACTTTAGGTCTGGCATGCTGTCTACTATCCACCTAGCTGTTCTATAGAATTCCTAGCTTCATTCAAATGATCATCTAACATAGGAGATATTATGTGATTTTATTTCCCAATTGGATCAATCATTTTATATCAACTCTTATCTACTCCTCTCTGTGTACATGTTCTTGCCTCCTTGTCAAATGTAATTTCATTGAGGGCAATGATTGTGTAATTTATATCCTTTTAACTATAATGCTTATAAAATTATAGAGTATCCAAAAATGTGCTAAAAATTTCTAGCTCTGGAGTAAGATGACTTGGGTTCAAATCCTGAATCTGATAAAGGAGTGTATTCAAGGAAGCTGACCACATTTAGTGTGAGAACTGCTGAGCCCCTTTCAAGACTGCTTTCCACCTTTAATATCTATCTGATCCATTAAACTTTCACTTATGGTTCCATGAAACTATAGCATGTTCATGATCATACCCTAGTAAACCATTTCAGCAGATGGACTATGCCAAGAGGTCTGAAACTCATCATAAGTCTTCACTTATATCTACCTCAAGCATGTAAAAACTTTCACTGTGGAATGGGTGGATGAGAAAAATTTGTTCCAATGATCATGAAAGCAATTGAAGCAGGTCCTGTGGAAGGCTTAGAGCTTGGTCAGGCATTCAAGGAACCAAGTTCATCCACTGTATCTCAAAACATCACCAGTCCTCTTGACACTGTCCTGCCACTGAACTAAGGGGTAAGATAACTTTGGAAGAGAGGGTGAGGTTGAGATCTTTGAATAACTCTACCAAAATTAAAATCCAATTCATTCATGAATCAAAAGACATAACTCACACCATTTTACATATCTCCAAGTCCTGTGACAAATGACAAAGCAGGGAATGTGGATACAATAAAAGCAGTAGTCACAATTCTACACACAGAGGGCTCTGGCCATAGGGTTATCTTTTCATTGGAAGGAGCACTAGGATTCATCAGTTTCCTGTGTATCTGAGCAGCCTTTAAGATCATATTGCTACTTCTTGGTGTAAAGAAGGGACTAGAAAATGTACCCTGAAAATTATCTGCTTGCCCAACTCTTGCCTGTTTATCACAGCAAGTGGAGATACCACACTGTGGTCAAAACACACCAAAATGTACAAAAATCTATGCAAAAAATGATCTCACTCACCATTGGTAAATGTAATGTGTGCCCACTTATAGACAATACAAAACCCAGTATACATGAAAGAAGAACAGCTCCTGTTGTGAGAGAGCTCAGCAGGTTTTGCATCCAAATAGCAGTCCCGAGTGAAATAAGGCTGACAGATAAAGACCAGCTTACTGAAGTTGGAACTTGATATGAGTTTTTATGGCAGAGGTTTTTAATCAAAATCAATTTAGTGAACAAGCTTGTATGCTTACTAAAAGGATTGAACTATAGTGTCATGACAATGTGATTGTCACTTGGAGGAAAATGTGATGTCATCATCATCAGTGCCTGTGCTCCCACCATGATGAACTCTAATGAGGTCAAACATTTTTATGAAGATCTTGAAACCCTTATCACTGTTCTAAAAGAGGACAAGCTCATAATTCCGTGTGTTTTTAACATAAGAGTAGACTCAGAGTACAAAGTATGGAGTTCTTTGGAGGAATGGAGTTGGAAACATCAACAGCAAGGGTCACTTTACTATTGGGAACTTGTGCATCTTGTGACCTTCTCATCATCAGCACTATATTCCATTTATAAAAATGCGATAAAAGTTTATATATGAACCCTTGCAGCAAACATTTATCATGCTAAAGAGAATAGAGAGATAGGATGTGAGAGTAACAAAGGCAGTGTGGGGTGCAAAGTGCTGAACTGATCACAGAATTATCCTCTTAAAGCTATTCACATCCAACAAAAGCAGTGATACCAAGGCAAAATGACTACCAAAAACAAAACAAAACAAAACAAAAAAACAAACAAACAAAAAAAAAAAAACAAACAAAAAAAAAAACAACTTAATGTTACCAGAGTATAGTGCTTCTTTGAGCTGAATCCATTTGTTGCTGATTTAGAGGGAAAGTTGAGCCAACATGTCTGGAAAATAACTTTCAGAGATATGGAGTATAATACTGTTTATTCATCTGGATCAGAACACTTGCAAACTTGTGGTTTGACGAGATGGTGGAAGAACTCAGTATTTCCTAAATGAAAAATGAGAAATCCACAGGATTTACCAGTACGATAGTTCATTTATCCCTAATAAGATAGGATTTAATTCCAAAAAATAAAATACTAGCAAAGCTTAAATAAATGGAGGATTCTTCAAAATTTAATTACCCAGAGATGTTCATCAGTATTGTATATGAATTTTTTGATGGCATGCTTATCCAGATTGTGTACAATGAGCAATGCTTTCAAATTTCTCCAGCCTTTAGTGATGTGAAACAAAGCTGTAGGTTTGCTTCCATGCCTTTTAGCATGATGTTTTCAGTCATGTTGTCAAAAACCTTAATGATGATAGATACAACATTAAGGTCATCTACCACACTATTGGTAAATTCTTCAATTTGAAAAGGCTATAACTTAATACTAAAGTGGATGGAGAGTTGGTGGATAATTATTTTGTTTGCAAATGATTGTACACTTAATACAGTCTCAGAAGCTGAGGCACAACAAAATATATATTGATTCATTACTGTCTATGCTAATTTTGACCTAGCAATCAACACCAAGAAAACACAGAATCACACCATCCATACATGGAACTATTGGTTATGGCAAATGGAGACATTTTGAATGATGTGGATAAGTTCAGTTATACACTGAAAGCATATACTTTCCAGGAATGTACATATTGATTGTGAGTTTAGTTCCAGAGCTGTTTTAGTGTTTGGAAGACTTCAAAGGAAAGTGTAGAAGAGACAAGCTATTACACTGTCTATCAAACAGAAGGTCTTAAGGGCTGTTGTGCTGAACTCATTGTTGTTTGCCTGTTAAATGTGGAAAGTATACCAGTGCCATGCCAAGAAATGGGATCATTTCTTTTTGAATTGCCTGAGAAATATTTTGAAAATCACCTGGAAGGATAAGGTACCAGACACTGAGATTCTTTCTCAAACTGAACTGCCAAACAATAAACCTCTACTTGTCAGAGTGCAATTTTGTTGCTGTCCATATGTTCAAATGTCAAATGTATGCTTCCCTAAAGAAACTAGTTTCTGAAGAACTCACACAAGATAAGCTCTCACATACTAGTCAGAAAAAGTGATTCACGAACATTCTCAAGGTCTCTCTTAAGAACTTTGGATTTGATTGTATGATACGGGAGATACTGGCCCAAGATCACCTAGCATGTCATGCCCTTATTAGAGAAGGTGTTCTCTATGAGCAAAACAGAATTAAAGTAGCTAAAAAATGTGAGATGCACAAATTCAGAGAATTTGCCTCAAATATACATATGGACTATTTGTATCTGACCTGTAGTAGAACAGTCCAAGCTCATGTTGGTTTGATCAGCCACAGTCAGACATACTGTAATTTGGCCCCAACATAATGATACTATTTTGGATACCTTTAGAACTAAAGATAGGAACCAACCACTTGTGTGAACTTGGACAAATCACATAAGCAATTTGAGTCTCACCTTTGAGTTCCCTCTCAGATCATGATTTATAATCCTATCAATTAAATTCTTCCTGTGAATTGCTCTCATTGTAAAACAAAAAAGCCTAAGTTTTTCTTTTTATAACTTTCATCCATTGTTCTCAGTTCTGCCCTATGGAGTCAAATAGAACAAGTATAATTCCTCTTCATTTTAATTTTTTTTTCAATATTTAACTAAAACTATCATTCAGAGCTGCATTATATCCAACAAGTTGTTTTTCTTTAAGAACATTCCATTCACTCAACTAAAAAAGTCCTACTTATCTTGGTTTATTACCATATGGATAATCTTCCTCAATATCCTTTTTTAAATATAGAATTTAGAACTGAACACAACAGCATAGATGTACTTTGACCAAGGTAGAGAACAGGGAGGCTATTTGGGGTACTATGACTTACTTTTAATGAAATCTAAAAACTGTGTTAACTTTTTAAACTGACATGCTTTCTCTAGTGACCCAACTTCCTAATTTTATAAAGAAAAAAGCTGAATAAGGAATTTGTAAGTAGTCCTATTCCAAGCAAGTCTTCATTATCAGAGCTAGGATTATAAAAGAAGAAATGAGACACTGATTCACCCACCCAGCCTGGCTTGACTACCTATTCTTCTGAAAACCAGTCAGTGGTGAATCAGAAGTAGATTAAAAAGCTCAAAAGGGATATGTCAGTCGTAGGCTCCCAATCCTATCAACTTGAAATGTACAAAAACTGATTTGGACAGGCACTTAGCCATTGGGAAATACTTTTACTCCAGGCTTAGACAAGTCTCATTGAGTCTCAACACATCTATCAGCCAAAATATAAATAGATCCATCCTTTTCTGCTCTACTTCATTGCCCAATGGATGGGGCAGAGGGAATCTCAGACATGCATTCGTATCCAGCGATGTGAAAATTAGGTTTTTTTGCTATCCAAAAACTTGAATTGCTGGGTTAACTACATTTGATTATATATTTAGCACTGGATATGGATTTGAGAAGTACTTAATATTCCTAAAATATACTTGTATACTAATCAAATCCAATAAGTTATTCTTAAGCTCCTACTATGTACAAAGAACTAAGCTAGACTCTGAAGTTACAAAACAAGTGAATAAGCAGCTCCTATACTCAAAAAAATCCTTATGTTCCTGGGAACAAGAGACAGCATTTAAAAAGATGAGTATATGTGAGATAATTTGAATATGAGAAGGAAGCACTAACAACTAGTTGAGTTGGTTAAGGGCCTTCTACTGGAGGCTTCTTCATGAATTTATTGGCTATGCTATTTAATATTTTTCTGTCTCAGATTTCTTATATATTAAGTGGAAATAATAAGAGAAACCATTTTTATATGTTTTTAAGAGGAACAAATGAGGTAACCTATCTAAGCTATTTGTGTTCAGTTAATGTGCAGGCTACTTGAGTTAAGATAATGACAATAGTAGCTGCTGCTTATTTAAATCTCAGTAGCCCTTTTGAATTTTCAATAATTCTGTATATACATTTTATAGATATAAAAGTAGAGACTTAGCGACTTGTCCATTTAGGCAACTAGAAAATGAATGATTTCAGAGCAGATTTTCTGATTCTAAAACTAGTATACTCACTACAACCAAAATAATTCTATCAGAATGAAAGTAATAAGGAATGTTTTGAATAAAGATCTGCAGGAGAACAGAGAAGTAAGAATGAATACTCTAGAATTCAGATAGGTAGATGGCTTAGTGGAGTCAGTAAGACCTTAATTCAAATCCAACTTCAAACACCTACTAGCTGTGTGACTTCTGAGCAAGACACTTAACCTCTGTTTGCCTTAGTCCACTGAAGATTGAAATAACAATTCACATTAGTATCTTTGTCAAGAAAACTCCAAGGACAGTATGGGAGTGTTATGATCCATGAGTTCATGAAGAATTGGACACAATTGAATAACAATAAATGAGATTCAGGAAATCTGCATTTAGACTGAATTCTGGTAATGATCCACTCTTTGACTTTCAAGGAGTCACTGTCTGTGCTCCAACTATTCCATCTAGGAAATGGTGCTGCTGATGCTGCTGCTGCTGCTGCCGCCCAACACCACTCACCCTCGTCTTTTCAGGAATGAGAGGCTATTATGCCTCTTGTTCCTTACAATCATACAATCTTAGATAAATAAGATACCTTGAGATCATCTAGCCCAAATTCCCCTGCCATACAATACATCCTTTTATAGACTATTTTTCAGCAAATCCAATGTCTTTCATTGCAAATCCAATAAGCAATCCTAGTGCTTTCAGGGTTGAGGAACTCACTACTTCATTACACAAATTATCCCATTTTTGGACTAATCTAAATAGTAGAAAGTTCTCTTTTTATAAAATTATTTTTCTTTGTTGCTTCTGTCAGTGAAACTTAGCCCTCTACAGTGAAGAAAAACAAATCAAATCATTTTTCTATATTATGATTTTTTTCAAGTTTTTGAAGAGGGCTTTTATTTCCTTCCAAGAGTCTTCTCTTCTTCAGACTAAAATTCACAATCAGTTCCTTCAACTCTTTTCCATATAACATGACTTTGAGTGCTCCACCCTCTTCAGGTACCACAAGTAAGGCTGTCATCTGTCAATTTTCCTTGTTAATAGTAATGCCAATAAATGTCAGAACAGTTGATTACTCCCAGATGTAGTTTGCCTATGGCATTAAACAGTATGACTTATTTTCAGTTTTTAAAATATATTTCTATCAATTTCTATAAATATCTCTATATCATTAAAATCCTTAATTTTTTTCCATACAAACTTCCTCACATTAATTCATGTATGCCTCATTCTATAATTTATATCTTTATGTAAACTGTATAATTAATTTGTGGTAAGAATGAATAGAGTATAGGACATGATATTTTTCTCTAACATATTTCTCTAACACAAATTTGGGATTAGAAACAAAGTCTTTTAATTTCATATTTAGTGTTCTTTTTACTTCATCAATTCCACTGATCAAAGGTAACAATAAATGTTTTTAAAAGTGCTTAGGCCAGTGTCTGACATGAAGCAGACACTATGTAAATGCTTATCACTTCTTCTCTTCTCTTCTCCCCATAGCTCAATGCTATCAACCTAACTCGTTTTCTTTGCTGGCAATAAAGTATAATCCACTTATTCCACTATCCTTCTATCCATTTCTCTGTTAAGTTATATGACATTTCAATTCTTCTCATTAATGGCATCCTGTAATGTTATTTTCTCTAAATTGCAATTGTTCTCTGTGAGCAGATTCCTTGGGGAGCTTCTGGAGGCAGCCTTAGTTTCAGTTCAGTTCAATAATCCCAAAAGCAGCCAGGAGTTAAAGTCCAAATCCTTTATTGTCTTTTCCAAAATCTTATCTCCTTCACTTGGGGTTTGGCTAGCTTTCTGGAGGCCTTCCTCTCTCCTTGGTGCTTCAGCCTCTCTTCTTCCTAATGTCTCCATCCAGCACAAAGGTGGAAGTGAGAATGAATCTTGACTGAAGTTCCCTTAGGCCCTGAGAGTTTCTTGCTTATATGTTCCACACTGAGTATACACTAATCATTATAGCACAAGGAAACCATTATTTGTTGTAGGATTAAATCAATGTTAAACTAGATTTAACCAATGTCTCCTCAATTCCACTTAGTACCTTGTTTCAAGTTCTGGCCCATAGCATCTCCTTGTAGGATTAAATCAGTCATACTGAACCATGCTAAATTAGCACTTTGTAAGAATCCTAACAGCATCCCATGAATTGTATGCACGTTATTTCACTGAAAAATACTTATTCTGAGAAAAACTGTCAATGCTTATTTAACATTTCCATCTCTGGAAACCTTTAATTTTCAAATATCCCAAATTCTATTGTATCAGCTACTGTTCAACTTGATGATGAGCCTCTCTGGATTTAGTTGTTATTATCAAAGAAGAGTGGATACACAGTCAATCACTGGATCCACACTTAAAGTCTCTCCATCTTTGTACGATTTTTCAAATATTTTTCTTTTCTGGCATAGAATCCAACAATGAGGTATTGGGATCAGTCTTTAGGAAAGACCCTTAAAAAATAATGGTGTCAGAAGATAAGGAGGATTTCAGGGAAATAAATAACTTAGGATCTCCCTCTTCACCTCTGCCTCTTAGAATCCCTAGTTTGTTTCAAGACAGCTCAATTATTGAAGAAGACCCCAAAGAAACACTAAAAGCAAATGAGCCGTGGGCGGTGGGACTTCCATGTTTGCGGGATTCTGAACGCCACCATGGCTCAGAACGTTCAGAACGTTACATTGTCTCTCACGCTGCCCATCATGTGCCACTTTGCTTGGGGAAGGTCAGCCATCCCGTCATATGCACCAACAATCATGTATTCTGTTCTATTTGTATCGATGTATGGTTGAAGAACAATAGCCAGTGCCCAACTTGCCATGTCCCCATCACCCCTGAAAATCCCTGCAAGGAGATTATTGGAGGAACAAGTGAAAGTGAACCTATGCTTAGCCACACTGTCAGAAAACATCTCTGGAAAACTCAACTTGAATTACTCCATTGAGAATATGAGGATGAAATAGAAAGTCTGCAGGAAGGGAAGTCACTTCTCTGGACGAGAGTTAATGGCAACTGTCTAGAGACAATGGTTCTCTACAGGAAGGAGAGTTCCCATAGTTAACATCTGTTCATTTACTCTTCTTAGATCAGTTAACATCCTCCATTTCCCAGATTTCTTTTTCACCACAAATTTAATATTTTTTATTAAGTCTTTCCTTATTCCTCAAGTTATTTGTATCTTCTCTGATAAAATGGCTTCATTTAATTTGTACATGTTTTGCATATCTTGATATTATTATATATACATGTTGTCTTCCACTTAAGAAAATAAATGAATTGAGGTTAGGAATTTTTTTATTTTTTTATTTTGGTCTTTCTTTCCCTAATAATAGTAGGATGGTATTATTTTTTCATTTCACATTATTTTTTCAATTAGATGTAATGATCATTTTAAATATTAGTTATTGTAAAATTTTAAGCTCCAATTTTCCCTCCTTTCTTTCCTTTCTCCACCCCAAGACAGCAAGCAATCTGATATATTTTACATATGAACAATTATATTAAACCGTTTCCATTCATTATTATTGTGAAGGAAGAAACAGTCAAATTTTGACTTTTCTTGTTTTACAAGAGAAAAATAAAACAAAAAAAGTGAAAATAGTTTGTTTCAATCTGAATCCATATTCCTTAGGAGCTGCTTAAGATGTGAATTACATTTTCAATGAGTCTTTTGGACTTGTCATGGATCATTGTATAAATCAGTCACAGTTGATCATCCCACAATTTTGCTGTTACTGTGTTATAAAGATCATCTGGTTATACTCACTTTACTCAGTATCACTTCATGGAAGTTTTCCCTTTTTTTTTCCTGAAATCTATCTGTTCATCATTTCTTATAGAATAATAGTATCCCATTAAATTCATACATGATAACTTGTTTGATCATTTCCCATTTATTAATTATCCTTTGAATTTCCAATTATTTGCCACTACAAAAAGAACTGCTATAAAACTTTTTGTACATATGGTTCTTTGCAACCCCCCTTTTATGATCTGTTTGAGGTACAAAACTAGTAGTAGTATTGTCGAATCAAAGGGTATGCCTACCTTTATAGCCCTTTGAGCATAGTTTTAAATTATTTTCCAGCACCGATTTCATCAATAATGCATCAGTTTTCAAATTTTTGCACATCTTCTCTAACATTTATAATTTCCCTCTTCCATCACATTAGACAAACTATTAGTTATAAAATGGTATTACAGAGTTGTTTTAATTTAGGTGTCTCTAACCAATAATGATTTGGAACATATTTTATATGACTATAGATTGCTAATTTCATCATCTGAAAACTGTTCATACAGGATAGCATTTTTAAGTTAGTCATTAAGACAAGATTCAGTATTCATTTTCTAAGTACTATAACAGCTTTTAGGGATACAAGAGTACAATGGCCCTTGCCTTCAAGGAATTATTTTTATTGTTCCCATTATAGATGCTTGTTGATTTTTTATGTGATGTTGAGTGATTTAGCCTCTTTTCAACTCATTTCCCTATGTGTAAGAGGAAAGGGTCAAACTATTTGACCTTTAATGTCCCCTCTAGCACTAAATATGTAATTCATAGAAATAATATCAGAGAAATGTTTTTGAGTTCTTTGAAAAAAATCAGTTCCCTATATAGCCATTGAAACTCTGGATAGTACAATATGATAGCCATTGCTATCTTCATTATCCTCATCTTCATCTCATCATTATCAACTCTTGAAAGTTGCTTCTTGGAAAAATCAATAATCCTCTTACTTCTCCTTAGTCTCTATATAACTTTGCTTCAAAATAATTCTATTTATTTTAGTTTATTTGTAGTCTCTAAGTGTCTTTCAGATATAAGGCTCTCATTACTCCTCATTCCAATATAATTATTAGCATCTTTCCAGAACAAAAAAATGACCCATCTAAAGTAACAGGAATTGCCAATCTTAATGCATTGATCATAATCATCCTCCTGCTTTCTTGGTATTATATTCTTCATTGTGTCTGCATCTCAGCCAAATACAAACAGCACCACATAAGGAAGCTTATTGTCATTCCTATTGTTAACTGGCACAAAATAATCATATTTTATATATTACCTATGTGCATGTACTTTCTATAAATATACATTTCTCAGAGGTGATAGCAATTTGTTAATAAATCACTGTATTCAGTACACAGTACTTTGGCTACTCTTCAATTCATGGTTAGTATATTACACAATAGGATGGAATAAAATGAGAGGGGTGGGATGGTGATATAAGATTTTAGAATCTTGGGTCAAAGGTCCGTATACTACAAATAGTGTAGATGTGCTAGTAATTTTTTTCTTGTGTATGTGTGTGATAGCTTCAGTTTAAAAATGTTTAACTTTTATCCATTTTTTATTTTTTCAAATACATGCAAAGATAGTTTTCAACATTTACTTTTGCAAAATCTTGTGTTTCAAATTTTTCTTCCTCCTCCAGACAGTAAGCAATCCAACACAGGTTAAACATGTGCAATTCCTCTAAACATATTTCTATATACCTCATGTTGTGCTACAAAAATCAGATCAAAAGGAAAAAATAAATAAACAAGGTAAAGGGAAAAAAGCAAATAAACAACAAAAACAAAAATTTTAAATAGTATCCTTTGATCTATATTCAGTCTTTGTAGTTCTCTGTCTGGTTGTAGATGGCTCATTCTATTACAAGTCCATTGGAACTGCTTTGAATCATCTCATTGTTGAAAAGAGCCAAGTCCATCACAAATGATAATCACATAATCTTGTTGTTGGTTTGTTCAATGTTCCCTTGATTTTAATAAGTGAAGTCACTTAGATTCAGTTCATGAAAGTTTTTTTTCCAGTTTTTTTTTATGAAATCAGCATGCTTATTCATTTTTAAATAGCAATAACATTCCATTCCATTCATTTACCATAACTTATTCAGCCATTCTCCAACTGAAGAGTATTCATTCATTTTCCAGTTCCTTGGCAATACAAAAAGGGCTGTTACAAACATTTTTTGCACATGGGAGTACTTTTCCTTCCTTTATGATGGTTGGGGATATAGACCCAGCTGTAAGAATGCTGCATCAAAAGGTATTCAAAGCTTTATAGCCTTTTGGGCATAGTTCCAAAGCGCTCTCCAGAATGGTTGGATCAGTTCACAACTATACCAACAGTATATTAGCATTCCTTTTTTCCCAAATCCCCACCAGTATTTGCCAATTATCTTTTTTTTTTAAATCTTAGTCAATCTGAGAGGTATAAAGTGGTACCTCAGAATTGTCTTAATTTGCATTTCTCTAATTAATAGTGATTTAGAGCATTTTATATGACTAGAAATAAGTTTAATTTCTTTATCTTAAAAATTGTCTGTTCATATTCTTTGACCACTTATCAACTAGAGAATGGATTATATTCCTATAAATCTGAGTCAATTCTTTATTTTAGAAATGGAACCTTTACCCAAAACATTGGAAGTAAATTTTTCATATATGCTTTTTGATTACAGCTTTTTATTTTCAAAACATATTCATGGAGCTGGAGCCAAGATGGCATAGAGGACACACATTTTTTCTGATCTCTTTTCACAACCCTTGCACTAACAGCAAATCCAGCCTCTGAATTATTTTTGGAGTAACAGAACTCACAGATATTGGAAATGTAGCAATTTATGAGCAGAAGATAATTTTGAAGATCTCCAAAAAGTTCCATTTTTTTTAATGAAAGCCTTTTATTTTTCAAAACATATATATGGATATTCAACATTAACCCTTGTAAAACTTTATATTCCAATTTCCCAACCCTCCCTCATGCTTCCCTTAGATAGCAAGAAATTCAATATATGTTAAAATTAAAGAAAAATATATTAAATCCAATATAGGAATACATATTTATACAGTTATCATTCCACACAAGAAAAAAAAAGAGAAACAAAATAAAACACAAGCAAACAACTTATTAAATGTATTGGTATAAAGTTGGACAAAATAACTCCTAATTGTTGGACTACTTTCCTCTTCATTACTGGAAAATTCTCCCTTTTTATTTTTAAGGTTAACAATTTCATTTTCCTCTTTCCTTTTTTTTAATGAAATTAACTAAAGCTTTATATATTTTTTTCATAAAACCAACTCAGTTTTATTTATTAATTCAATAATCTATTTTACTTTCAATTTTATTCATTTTTCTTTTTATTTTTGTAATTTCAAGTTTGACATTTAATTGAGGGTTTTTAATTTGTTCTTTTTCAATTTTTTTTATTTCCAAGCTCAATTCATTGATTCTCTATTTTATGCAAGTAAGCATCTAGAAATATAAATTTCCCCTTGTTACTGCTTTGAGTGCATTCCACAAATTTTGGTATGTTATCTCATTTTTGTCATTTTCTTGGATAAAATTATTAATTGTGTCTATGATTTGCTGTTTCATCCATTCATTCTTTAGGATGAAATTATTTAGTTTCCAATTACTTTTTTGTCTATTTTCCCCTGGCCTTTTATTGAATGTGATATTTATTGCATAGTGATCTAAAAAAATGCATTTATTTTTTCTGCCTTTCTGCATTTGGTTTTGAGGTCTTTATGTTTTAATATATGGTCAGATTTGTATAGGGTTCATGAACTGCCAAAAAGAAAGTGTACTCCTTTCTGTCTTCATTCAGTTTTCTTCAAAGATTTATCATGCATAAATTTTCTATTATTCTATTTACCTCTTTAACTTCTTTCTTATTTATGTTGTGGTTTAGTTTATCTAGTCTGAGAGAGCAAGGTTGAGACCCCCCCCCATTATAGTTTTGCTATCTATTTATTCTTGCAACTCTCTTAACCTCTCATTTAGGAATTTAGATACTATACCCATTAAGGACATATTTGTTTATTATTGATATTGCTTCATTATCTATGGTACTCTTTAGCAAGATGTAGTTTCCTTCCCTATTTTTAAAAATTAGATGGATTTTTGCTTTTGCCATCAGGATGGCTACCCTTGCTTTTTTTTTTTTAACTTCACCTGAAACATAATAAGATTTTTCTCCAGCCTTTTACCTTTACTGAGTATGTATCACTCTGATTTAAATGTGTTTCTTTTAAACAACATATTGTAAGGTTCTGGCTTTTAATCTAGTCTGCTATGTGTTCCATTTTGTGGAAGAGTTCACTCCATTAACATTTGAAGTTAAAACTACCAATTCTGTATTACCTGTCATCTTATTTGCCCCAAACTATACTTTTTTTCTTACCTTTTCTCCTTTTTCTCCTACCCAGTATTTTACTTATGAACACACTTGCCTTAATCAGCTCTACCTATTTATAGCTCCTCCCTCTTTCTTATACCTTTCCCCTGCTATTTTTTTCCCTTCTGTCAGCCTACCCTTTCCCTTTTTCTCTTTCCCCTCCTACTTTCCTATAACATGAAAGTGGTTTCTCTGTGAAATCAAATATGTCTAATATTGTCTAATATTGTCCCTTGTATTCATTTTTCCAAATTACCCCCCCTCCCTCTATTCCCTTGTATTCATTTTTCCAAATTACCCCCCTTCCCTCTATTCCCTCCCCCCGATGACAGGCAATCCCATACATTTTACATGTGTTACAATATAGTCTAGTGTCCATCATTGATCAACTGGAAGTGAGTTGGATCTTCTTTACAACATTTGTTTTTTAAGAAGTTATTTTCATTTCCCATTTCGCAAATTATGTTTTTCAGGGAGTTGTTTTATTTTTATATTTTGTCAACTCTATTTTTAAGTAGTTATTTGCTTTTTCCATTTCACTATCTCTATTTTATAATGAATTTTCTTCAGATAATTTCTGTTTCCTTTCCTAAACTCTCTTGTAAAGTTCTCATTTCCTTTCCTCATTTTTCTTCCAGCTCTCTTTTGAGATATTTTATATTTTCTTCTAGGAGAGCCTTATGTGATGGGGACCAAAATATATCACCCTTTGGAGCTTCATATGAACATGATCTGCTTTTAGTCTCCTCAGGGTTTGTAATCTGTTCTTCTTTTTCACCATAAAAAACTATCTATGGTCAAAGTTCCTTTTGCTTTTTTACTCTTTTTTTTTTTAAACATGATATCTGCTTTTAGGGCAAAGGAAAATTTCCAAGCTTCCTCTACAACTTGCAATGACTGTGCTGACTGATTTCTGCTGATGAGTGGGTGTGGCCAGATCTAGTGGAATTCTGGCATTTTGGGGTCACCTTTTGTGTTTGTGTTGGATGTTTTATAACTTCACTGCTGATTGGATCCAAGGCAGAAAAGCCAACACTGCTGTTGATTCCTCCCTGTAGATTCTCCAGCATTCAGAGCCCACATTGCTCCATTTCTATGCTCACCCTTCTTGCCCTTGGCCTGCCTCCCTCTGTGCCTGATTGAAACAGTCCTTTTCTAGAGAGCTTCAAAATTAGGTATTGCTGGTAATTTGTTATACTTCCAATATTTGTAGACTCTGCTGGTACAGAAATAATTCAGAGGCTTGATATTCTAATTAGTCTAAGGGTTGTGTGAGAAGGTCAGAAGAAACATGTGTCCTCTCTTCCACCTTGGCTCTACCTCCCAAAAACTTTATGTTTCAATTGGGCATGGAGGGAGGTGGGCCAAGCACAAGCAGACCAAGAACAGATGCCAAAAGCAGGCAGTGCATAGTCCCAAGGTGGTGACAGATTTAAAGATCTAAAACAATATTATAAAGCAGTGGTCATCAAAATCATTTGGTACTGGCTAAGAAACAGAGTAGTCAATCAGTGGTTTAAATTAGGTTCACAGGACAAAATCATCAATGACTATAGTAATCTAGTGTTTGAGAAATCCAAAAACCCCAGCTTTGGGCATATGAACTCCTTATTTGACAAAAACTACTGGGAAAATTGGAAATTAATATAACCAAAAAATAAGCACTGCCTCACACCTAACATCAGATACCAAGATAAGGTCAAAATAAGTCCATGGTCTAGACATAAAGAGTGATATTATAAGCAAATCAGAAGAACGTAGCATATTTACCTCTTAGATCTGTGGAGAAGTAAGGAATTTGTGATGAAAGCAGAACTGGAACTCATTATTGATCACCAAGTTGAACATTTTGATTATATTAAATTAAAAAGCTTTTTCTACAAACAAAACTAACAAAGATAAAATTAGAAGGGAAGCAATAAATTGGGGGAAAAATTTTACATGTAATGGTTCTGATAAAGGCTTCATTTCAAAAATATAGAGAGAATTGATTCAAATTTATAAGCAATCAAACCATTCTCCAATTGATAAATGGTCAAAGGATATGAACAGACAATTTTCAAATGAAGGAATTAATACCATTTTTAATCATATGAAAAAGTACTCTAAATCACTATTGGTCAGAGAAATGTAAATGAAGACAAATACCAATATACACCTCTCATATTGGCTAAGATGCCGGGAAAAGATAATGAAAAATGTTGGAGGAGATGTGGCAAAACTGGGACACTAATACATTGTTGGTGGAATTGTGAATGGATCCAGCTATTCTGGAGAGCAGTTTGGAACTAGGCTCAAAAAATTATCAAAATGTATATACCTTTTTATCTAGCAGTGTTTCTATTAGGTTTATATACCAAATAGATGTTAATGGAGGGAAAGGCACTCACAAATGCAAAAATGTTTTATATTAGTGTTACTTTTTTGTCACACAGCTAGGAAGTATTATGTGTCTGAGGCCAAATTTGAACTCAGGGCTGGTGCTCTATCTACTAAGCTGCCTACCTGTCCTTGTAGCAGCCCTTTTTGTAGTGGCAAGAAAGTGGAAAGCGAGTGGATGCCCATCAGTTGGAGAATAGCCAAATAAGTTATGAAATATTATTGTTATGGAATATTACTGTTCTATAAGAAACAATTGGCAGGGTGATTTTAAAGAAGCCTAAGAGACACATATGAACTGATGCTAAGTGAAATGAGCAGAACCAGGAGAACATTATATATGGTAAGACAAAGTTTGTATGATGATCAATTCTGATGGATGTGGCTCTTTTCAACAAGGAGATAATTTAGGCCAGTTCCAAAGGTCTTATAATGAAGAGAACCATTGGCACCCAGAGAGAAAACTATGGGAACTGAATGTGGATCACAGCACAGCATGCTATGGTTTGCTTTCATTTTTTTTTTTCTTGTTTTTTGTTTTCATTTTGATCTGATCTTTCTTGTGCAGCAAGATTATTGTATAAATATTTGTGTACAATATATACAAACACAAATATTTATACAATAATATATATATATATGTATATATTGGATTTAATATATTTTAATTATATTATATTATATATTTTAACATATTTAAAATATATTAATTTGCCATCTAGGGGAGGGGGTAGAGGGAAGGAGGGGAAAATTTGAAACACAAGATTTTGTAAGGGCCAGTGTTAAAAAATTATCCATTCATATGTTTTCAAAATAAAAAAAATAATAAAAACGAAAGTTATTTTTCTTTTGTTTTTACCTTTTTATGCTTTTCTTCAGTTCTGCATTTCAAGATCAAATTTTCTATACATTTCTGTTCTTTTCATCAGAAATAAATTACCTGTTTAATTGAATAACCTTATTTTCCCTTTAAATGTAATGCTCAGTTTTGCTGGATAGTTGATTCTTGGCTGTAATCAAATATCCTTTGCCTTTGGAATATCAGATTCTATGTCCTTCAAACCTTTAAAGCTGCTAGATCCTATGTATTCCTGATTATGGCTTCTTGACATTTGAATTTTTTACTTGTGGCTGCTTCCAATATTTTTTTCTTGATTTGATAATTATGAAATTTATCTATGATATTCCTAGGAGGTTTCATTTTGAGATTTTAGGAGGTGTTTGGCAGATCCTTTAAATGGCTATTTACCATCTGGTTCTAGGACATCCAGGCATTTTCCCTTGATGATTTCCTGAAAGATGATGCCTAGGCTCTTCTTTATCATGATTTTCAGGAAATCCAATAATTCTTAGATTTTTCTCTCCTAGATCTATTTTCTAGGTTAATTGTATTTCTGATGAGTTATTTTACATTTTCTTCTATTTTTTCCACTTGTTGTTTTATTTGATTCTTGAAGTCTCACTGAGTCATTCACTTCCATCACTTCCATTTGTTCAGTTCTATTTTTTTTGGTAAATTATTTTCTTCCAGATACCATATTTTCCTGGGGTTCAGAGGCTCATTATTTGCCTTTTGCATTTGCTTTAGGTGGCTAATAGCTAGTCTGCTGAACTATGTGCTTGTAAACAGGACATAGTAGCATAACAGCCTTGCAGTAGATTCCCTGTTTCTCAGATTCTGCAATGCCCTGGCTCCCTTGGTTCTGGCTACCCATCCTGGTTCCCTGCCCCAGGTCCCTGTGTTCAGCAGCCTCTCCCCCTTTCCTATTGAAACAGACCTTTTCTGAAGTTCTTCCAAGGTATTTCTTTTAGAAGGTTGATATACTTTAAATATTTCTGGGTTCTGTCACTCCAAAACCAGTTCAGAGGCTTGATCTGGTATTGATCTGAAGGATTAAAAAAAGGAGGTCAGATGGAGCTGTGTTTACTCTCTGCCACCTTGGGCTCTGTCTCATGCTAGTAAATTCTTGATATCATCAATACATATATTTCCTCTAATGTTGAATGTTGTTAATTCATACTTATGTGATAACCTTCCAAACCCTTCCATCTATACACCTGTATATGCTAACCTACCTATATATTTATATATCTAGCTATCATTTATTTTTTGTCTATTATAATGTCCAGGCTAGCTCTCTTAAGGGCCTCAGAATTAGTCAGAGTCAGGATCAGTCAAAGTCCTTGGTCTTCAGGAGGAGAAGTGAAGGAGCAGGCAAACAGACATGTGGCTTGTCTAAGGTTGATCTTGGATTCTGGAGTCTGGAGCCTGATGTCTTTCCAGCTGAGCAGGCTATAGCAGAGAGACTCTGATTCTCTCTCTTAGTCCTCCAATCCTTCCCTATGATTACCTCACTATTCCATATTCAGCAGGCTCCAATCATCAGGAGAGCTATCACATCACCATATCATCTAAGTATATGTTTATAGAACGATTGTATCACATTGAGTAGTTAGTTAGCCTTAAGTACTCTGCTGTTCTGGATTCCAGAGCACCTTTTCAGAATTTCTCTACAGCCCTCTACAATCTATTTATCATGCATTTCTAACTATCTACTAGACATCTCTACTTGAATTCCCTGTGGTACCTTAAACTCAATGTGCTGCAAAGAAAAGGATATTTCCCTTATAAATGTTCCCATTTTCTTTACTAATATGTTTCTATATTTTCAGTTCCCTTACTCAAATGACTAAGTCTCAGAATTTTATAATTATGTAATTTCTTTTTTTTAATTTTTAAATTTTTTTTTATTTTTATAATTTTTATTTTATTTTATAATTTTTATTTTATAATTATAACATTTTTTTGACAGTACATATGCATGGGTATTTTTTTACAACATTATCCCTTGCACTTACTTCTATTCAGATTTTTTCCCTTCCTCCCCCAACCCCCTCCCCCAGATGGCAAGCAGTCTTATATATGTTAAATATATTACAGTATATTCTAGATACAATATATGTGTGTAGAACCGAATTTTTTGTTGCACAGGAAGAATTGGATTCAGAAGGTAAAAATAACAGTTTACATTCATTTCCCAGTGTTCCTTTTCTGGATGTAGCTGGTTCTGTCCATCATTAATCAATTGGAATTGGATTAGCTCTTCTCTATGTTGAAGAAATCCACTTCCATCAGCATACATCCTCGTACAGTATCATTGTTGAAGTGTATAATGATCTTCTGGTTCTGCTCGTTTCACTCAGCATCAGCTGATGTAAGTCTCTCCAAGCCTCTCTGTATTTCTCCTGTTGGTCATTTCTTATAGAACAATAATATTCCATAACATTCATATACCATAGTTTACCCAACCATTCTCCAATTGATGGACATCCATTCATCTTCCAGCTTCTAGACACTATGAAAAGGGCTGCCACAAACATTTTGGCACATACAGGTCCCTTTCCCTTCGTTAGTAGTTCCTTGGGGTATAAGCCCAGTAGTAGTATGGCTGGGTCAAAGGGTATGCACATTTTGATAACTTGTTGGGCATAATTCCAGATTGCTCTCCAGAATGGTTGGATTCTTTCACAACTCCACCAACAATGCATCAGTGACCCAGTTTTCCCACAGCCCCTCCAACATTCATCGTTATTTGTTCCTGTCATCTTACCCAATCTGACAGGTGTGTAATGATACCTCAGAGTTGTCTTAATTTGCATTTCTCTGATCAATAGTGATTTGGAACACTCTTTCATATGAGTGGAAATAGTTTTAATTTCATCATCTGAAAATTGTCTGTTCATATCCTTTGACCATTTATCAATTGGAGAATGGCTTGATTTCTTATAAATTAAAGTCAATTCTCTGTATATTTTGGAGATGAGGCCTTTATCAGAACGTTTAACTGTAAAAATGTTTTCCCAATTTGTTACTTCCCTTCTAATCTTGTTTGCATTAGTTTTGTTTGTGCAGAAACTTTTTAATTTGGTGTAATCAAAATGTTCTATTTTGTGCTCAATAATGGTCTCTAGTTCTCCCTTGGACACAAACTCCTTCCTCCTCCACAAGTCTGAGAGGTAAGCCATCCCATGTTCCTCCAATTTATTTATGATTTCGTTCTTTATGCCTAAATCTTGGACCCATTTTGATCTAATCTTAGTATGTGGTGTTAAATGTGGGTCCATGCCTAGTTTCTGCCATACTAATTTCCAGTTTTCCCAGCAGTTTTTGTCAAATAATGAATTCTTATCCCAAAATTTGGGATCTTTGGGTTTGTCACACACTAGATTGCTATTTTTATTCACTATCTTGCCCTGTGAACCTAACCTATGCCACTGATCAACTAGTCTATTTCTTAGCCAATACCAAATGGTTTTGGTGACTGTTGCTTTATAATATAGCTTTAAATCAGGTACACTTAGACCACCTTCCTCTGAGTTTTTTTTCATTAGTTCCCTTGCAATTCTCGACCTTTTATTCTTCCATATGAATTTTGTTGTTATTTTTTCTAGGTCATTAAAATAGTTTCTTGGGAGTCTGATTGGTATAGCACTAAATAAATAGATTAGTTTGGGGAGTATTGTCATCTTTATTATATTCGCTCGGCCTATCCAAGAACACTGAATGTCTTTCCAATTATTTAAATCTGACTTTATTTTTGTGGCAAGTGTTTTGTAATTTTGCTCATATAATTCCTGACTCTCCTTTGGTAGATATATTCCCAAATATTTGATACTATCAACTGTTATTTTGAATGGAATTTCTCTTTGTATCTCTTGTTGTTGGATTGTGTTGGTAATGTATAAAAATCCTGAGGATTTATGTGGATTTATTTTGTATCCTGCGACTTTGCTAAAATTCTGAATTATTTCTAATAGCTTTTTAGCAGAGTCTTTGGGGTTCTCTAAGTATACCATCATGTCATCTGCGAAAAGTGACAATTTGATTTCTTCATTTCCTACTCTAATTCCTTGGATCTCTTTCTCGGCTCTTATTGCCAAGGCTAGAGTCTCTAGTACTATATTGAATAGTAATGGTGATAGTGGGCAACCTTGTTTCACTCCTGATCTTACAGGGAAAGGTTCTAGTTTATCACCATTACATATGATGTTTACTGAAGGTTTTAAATATATGCTCTTTATTATTTTAAGGAATAGTCCATTTATTCCTATACTCTCAAGCGTTTTTAGTAGGAATGGATGTTGGATTTTATCAAATGCCTTTTCTGCATCTATTGAGATGATCATATGGTTTTTATTAATTTGATTATTAATATGGTCAATTATACTAATAGTTTTCCTAATATTAAACCAGCCCTGCATTCCTGGTATAAATCCCACTTGGTGATAGTGTATTATCCTGGGGATGATTTTCTGAAGTCTATTTTCTAATATCTTATTTAAGATTTTAGCATCAATATTCATTAAGGAAATTGGTCTATAGTTTTCTTTCTCAGTTTTTGATCTACCTGGTTTAGGTATCAGTACCATGTCTGTGTCATAGAAGGAATTTGGTAGGACTCCTTCAATCCCTATTTTTTCAAATAGTTTACATAGCATTGGAGTTAGTTGTTCTTTAAATGTTTGGTAGACTAGGAACAGACTGTCCCCAGATGTATCCCCTAGGAGGGATATAAGCTGCTCCTCAATACAAAAGAACCTCATAGAGGAAATCAAAAAGGCTCTCACAAGAGAGCTGGAAGAGAAATGGGAAAAGGAAAGGGAAGCTTGGCAAGAGAGCCTGGAGAAGTCATCCCATGCATTCAAAGACAGAGTGGATAAAGAAATCAAATCATTGAGAAACAAGATTAGTGAGCTGGAAAAGGTAAACAACTCCAAGGAAAACAGGATTAGTGAGCTGGAAAAAGAAATCAGCTCTCTAAAAAATAAAATGGATAAAATGGAAAAAAATTCCATAGAAGATAAAAACTCAATTGGACAATTACAAAGAGATATAAAAAAAGTGAGTGAAGAAAATACATCATTGAAAATTAGACTGGAACAAGTGGAAATGAATGACTCAAGGAGAAACCAAGAGGTAGTCAAGCAAAACCAGAGAAATGAAACAATTGAAAAGAATGTTAAGTACCTTACCAGAAAGACAACAGACCTGGAAAACAGATCCAGGAGAGACAATTTGAGAATAATTGGACTCCCTGAAAAATGGGAAGAAAAAAAGAGCTCGGACACCATTTTCGAGGAAATTATCAAAGAGAACTGCCCAGACATTCTGGAAACAGAGGGTAAAATAGACATTGAAAAAATTAATCGATCACCTACTGAAAGGGACCCTAAAATCAAAACGCCAAGAAATATAGTGGCCAAGTTCAAGAACCATCAGACAAAGGAAAAGATATTGGAAGCTGCTAGAAAAAAACAATTCAGATATGGAGGATCCACAATAAGGATAACCCAGGATCTAGCAGCGTCCACATTAAAAGAACGAAGGGCCTGGAACATGATATTCCGAAAGGCTAAGGAACTTGGTATGCAGCCAAGAACAACTTACCCAGCAAGAATGAGCATCGTTTTCCAGGGAAGAAGATGGACATTTAACGAAATAAATGAATTCCATCTATTTTTGATGAAAAAACCAGACCTAAATAAAAGGTTTGATCTTCAAATACAGAACTCAAGAGATTTCTAAAAAGGTAAAAAGAAATCTTGAGAACTATACTTCTGTCAAAAAAATATGTAAAGAACATATGTACAATTTGTCTTAGAAACTAGAGGTGGAAAGGAGATTATATCATAAAAAAGTGTAAAGTGGTGGTACTACATCTCATGAAGAGGCAAAGGTAACCTATTATATCTGAGAGAAAGAAAGGAGGGAGATGAACATAGCGTGTATCAATAGACATATTCGATTTATGGTGAAACTTCTTCCACTTCATTGAAAAATGAAAGGGAAGGAGTAAGCTAAGGGGAAGGGAATACAGAAATCTGGAGGAAAAGGGGTAAAATAAGGGGAGGAACTTTAAGGTGGGGGAGGGATCCTAAAAAGGGAAGGCTGTTCACAAGTTTAATACTGGGTAGGGGGGTAAGAGGGAAGGAAATGGGAAAAGCATAAGCAGGGGTCGATAGGATGGCAAGCAATATAGAATTAGTCCTTCTAACCATAAATGTGAATGGGGCAAACTGCCTCATAAAGAGGAAGCAGTTAGCAGACTGGATTAAAAGTCAGAACCCTACTATATGTTGTTTACAGGAAACACACCTGAAACAGGGTGATACATTCAAACTAAAAGTAAAAGGGTGGAGCAGAATCTATTATGCTTCAGGAAAAATCAAAAAAGGAGGAGTAGCCATCCTCATCTCAGATCAAGCAAAAACAAAAATTGATCTAATTAAAAGAGATAAGGAAGGGCATTATATCCTGCTAAAGGGCAGCATCAATAGTGAAGCAGTATCAATATTAAACATGTATGCACCAAGTGGTGCAGCATCTAAATTCTTAAAAGAGAAATTAAGAGAGCTGCAAGAGGAAATAGATAGCAAAACTATAATAGTGGGAGATCTCAACCTTGCACTCTCAGAATTAGATAAATCAAACCACAAAATAAATAAGAAAGAAGTCAAAGAGGTAAATAGAATACTAGAAAAGTTTGATATGATAGATCTTTGGCGAAAGCTAAATGGAGACAGAAAGGAATATAGTTTCTTCTCAGCAGTTCATGGAACCCATACAAAAATTGATCATATACTACGGCATAAAAACCTCAAAATCAAATGCAGTAAGGCAGAAATAGTAAATGCATCATTTTCTGACCATAATGCAATCAAAATAACATTTAATAAAAAGCCAGGGGAAAATAGACCAAAAAATAATTGGAAACTAAATAATCTTATACTAAAGAATGATTGGGTAAAACAGCAAATCATAGACATAATTAATAACTTCACCCAAGAAAATGACAATAATGAGACATCATACCAAAATGTGTGGAATACAGCCAAAGCAGTAATAAAGGGAAGTTTTATATCTCTACAGGCCTACTTGCATAAAATAGAGAAAGAGAGGGCCAACGAATTGGGCTTACAACTAAAATTGCTAGAAAAGGAACAAATTAAAAACCCTCAGACAAACACAAAACTTGAAATTCAAAAAATAAAAGGTGAGATTAATAAAATTGAAAGTAAAAAAACTATTGAATTAATTAATAAATCTAAGATTTGGTTTTATGAAAAACCCAACAAAATAGACAAACCCTTAGTAAACCTGATTAAAAAAAGGAAAGAGAAAAAGCAAATTGATAGTCTTGAAAATGAAAAGGGTGAACTCACCACTAATGAAGAGGAAATTAGAAAAATAGTTAGAAGCTACTTTGCTCAACTTTATGCCGATAAATTCGATAACTTAAATGAAATGGAAGAATACCTTCAAAAATATAGCTTGCCCAGATTAACAGAGGAAGAAGTAAGTAGTCTAAATAGTCCCATCTCAGAAAAAGAAATAGACCAAGCTATTAACCAACTTCCTAAGAAAAAGTCCCCAGGACCAGATGGATTTACAGGTGAATTCTACCAAACGTTTAATTATGTAATTTCTTCCACCCAGCATTTCTCCTTTTCCTTCCCTCAATGAGTATGTCTCCAAGTCTTGTGGTGTTACCTTTCAATCACATTAACCTTATAGGATTTTGACTGGACAGAAATTTGGAAATCATCTTGTTAAATCCCCTCATTTAGCAGATGAAGAAACTGAGGCTCAAAAATATGAAATACATATTCCAAGGTGATAAAGACTATAAATAGTTGATTAGAGAAGTATATAATTCTATGGATTATCCATTCACATTGTCAACATGTTTTTCAGTCATTTTTCATATTTTACATGAAGCATGGAAACAATCACCTTACTAATTTTCTCATTTTCTTGTGAATTGTTCCTTCATAGAATCACAGAACCTCAGAGATTTAAGGGAACCCAGTGTTATGTAATACAATACAAAGTAAAATGAACATTGAGTCTATAATAATTTTAAAATAATCATTCTATTACCAGTGATAATGGGTAAGATCTGATATACTCATCTCATTTTTTGAATTATTGAATTTGAATGCAAATTGAATTTGAATTATTTGAATGAATTACCCTAAACATTACATTTTATTTCCATCATATCCAAATTTCTCTCTTTGAAAATCTTCTCCCCAATCTATTTATACTATGCAGTCCTATGCAGTGTCTGGCACTTTTTGAATTTTATGTAAATATAGTGGTTTTTTCTGATCCAATCAGCCTGTGTATTAATTTTTAAAAAATGTTTAACTTGCTTATCAATATTATTGTTATTTTTCCTTAATTTTCAAAGAAAACCATCATATCATTAATGATGCATTTACTCATGTCTGAATTGAATTTAAGCAAGACAGAGTAGCATAAAGTTGGAAGCCTCACTGTTTCTTCAAGAGTCATGGAAGTTCAGTGGCAGAACAAAAAATCAAGATGGCTTGGTATGCAGTGAATGATTTTGGCATCAAATATCTAATGTTTGGCCAAGCTCTATAACCTCCATACTTGTTTTTGCTACATTAGAGTTAACATCCATATTATTTTTTTCTTCAAGACTTATAAAGCACAAAAGATATTTCAAATTCTTTGAGCATCAGCTCCTCTGTCTGCATATTACTTTCTTTTTGTTCAGGCAATTGGGGTTAAGTGATTTGCCTAGGGTCACACAGCTAGGAAGTGTTAAGTGTCAGAGAACAAATTTGAACTCAGGTCCTCCTGACTTTAGGGCTGGTGCTCTATCCACTACACCACCTAGCTGCCCCTTGCATATTACTTTCTTCTTTATCATTATTGCTGGCTTCTTCAAACACTTCCTGTTGATCTTAATTAAGAAAATTGTCATCAGTCATTTATTCCATGTGTAAATATAAAAATTGCTGGACACTATCATTTTCTACTAAATCAAAAGCAAGTTTTCTTTCAATGTTTATTATTTTTTCTATTGAGACCAATGTTTGAAATGGAAAAATCCCCAAATTCATTTTTACAATGTGTCAAAATTCACTTCTTTGCTCAAGAAGTTGCATGACAGTATTTCTTACTAAAAAGTCATGAATATTTTGATTGAACTTTTCAAACTATATTTTTCCCAAAAGCGGTTAAGAAAGTTTCATCATTGCCTATAGTTTTACAAACTAACTATTCAAAAGTTTGTCGTAGATGGCATATAACATATAGTTGTATAGTTTTTTTTTTTTTGTATTATGAGCATCAATACAGATGCTGTGGTTGGTGACAAAAACAAAAGGGGATTCTTCTCATGTAATGAACCAAGTATAGTTTGATCATGTGGTACAATATATTTCAAATGTGATATTGCCCTTGAATATTTTCAACAGCTGGACTAAAATCCTTGAAAAGTCAATGTTCAAAACCAACATTAAAAATCCATTCTCCAGTTCTCCCAGCTTCCTTGGAAATCACATGAAACCAAGCCTCTGAATAGAATCTGATGGAATGAAACCACTCTCTAGTTCAAGATAGACTGGAAAAAACTTCAAGAAAGGTCAGTCTCACTGGCGTGAAAAGGAAGATCAAACTAGCTCACTCAGATTCTGGGAAAGCTGTTGAGAGAATCTTAATCACAGAAAACCACCAAGACCCTCAGCCTTTCTCAGTAGAGGAGCAAATCTCTGGGTCTGAGCTGGGGCAACCTTCAAACCCAGCTCAGAAGGCAAACTCTGGGAAACCAGAGTATTTTCTGAAAAGAACAGGCAAAGTTAGCCCTCACACACACAAGAGGCCCCTGTGGTCAAAGTCAAGGCTCAAAGTTGTACAGCAAGATTGAAACAATGTCCTCTTTACTGCAGGAGCAGATCTCAACCACAAAAGTTAATAAAAAAGGAAATATCAAAAGGAAAGAAAATTAGTAAGAAATAGGAAACAGCTTTGACCATAGAAGGCTATTGTGGTGATAGGGAAGGCCAAAGCACCAACTGAAATGAGAACAAAATGTTTACATAGGAAATCTCAAAAAGTTATATGAATTGGTCTCAGGTCCAAAGAGACTTCTTGGAAGTACTCATAAAATATTTTAAAAATTAAATAAGAGAAGTAGAATTAAAAAATTGAGAAAAGAAATTAGAAGTGTGCATGAGAGTTTCAGCAGCTTGGAAAAAGAAGAAAAAAATTACTGAACTAAGCAATACCTTCAAAAGTAGAATTAATTACATGGGTAAAGGAATACAAAAACTAACTGAAGAAAATCGCACATTAAACATTACAATACGACAAATGAAAGCTAATGATTCTATGAGAGAGTAAGATTCAATCAATCAAAGTTTTAAAAGGTGGAAGAAAATGTAAAATACATCATTGGAGAAATAGTCAGTGTGAAGAAATAGATCCAGAAGACACAATTTAAAAATCATTGGCCATCCTGAAGGCCATGACTACAGACCTCCAGAACTATAATCTCAAGAAAAAATTACTACAAGCTGTCAGAAAAAAAAATAGAATTCAAATATCAAGGACCAACAGTCAGCATTACCCATGATCTGGAAGCTTCTACGATAAAGGATCAGAGGACTTAGAATATAATTTTCTGGAAGGCAAAGGACCTAGGGTTTCAACCAAGAATTAATTACCCAGAAAGACTTATCATCAAGTTTCAGGAGAAGTGATGGATCTTCAATGAAGTAAAAGACTCATTCATTTCTACTGAAAAAAAAAAAAAAAACAGAACTAAACAGAAAATTTAAACTACAAATACAGGTGTCAAGAGAAGCATAGAAAGGTAAACTGGAGAAAAATCTATGTTATTTAAATGTTAAAGTCTTTACATCCTAGATGGGAAAATGATATCTTTAACTCTTGAGAATTGCATCTGTCATTGGGAAAGACAGATGGGGTCATCATATGGATGGAAGGTATGGTTCAAAATGGTCTTTGATGTGATAATATTAAAGAAAAAGATATTAATCTGTGGAATAAAAGTCTACACTGGTAAAAAGGGAAAACGGAATTTAATGTGACAATTAGATCACATGAAGAGGCATAAAAGGCCTATTACAATCAAGGGGAAAAAGGGAGGTGATGAGCATTGGCTGTAACTTGATCACATCAGCTTTGTCTTTAAGTAGGAATTATTCAGTTTAGTATAAAAATATCTAACCCTATAAAGAAGTATGAAAAGTAAGAGGAGGGAAAAGGAGAAGCAGGATAGAATAGAGAGCAGAAACAAAAAAAACATGATAAAATATAACACTACTAATGGAGGAGGGAGGGATGATAGGAGATAAGGTTCCTGGTGGAGTGGCTAAAAATAAAGATTAAGTATTGGGTGGAAAAAGATAACAAAGGTATATACCGAATAGAAAATAGAATGGAGGGAAATATAGATATATTAGAGTTATATAGACATATAGAGGGAAACATAAATGTGAATGGGAATGGGATAAACATTCCCATACAATGGAAGAAAATACCAGAGTGGATTAAAAAACAGAATCTTGCAATATGTTATTTACAAGAAACATATTTGACACAGAGAGATACAAATGGCAAGGATAAAATAATGGAGCAGAATTGATCATGCTTCACATGGAGCAAAAAAATAGCAAGAGTAGCAGTTCTGAATTCAGATAAAGCAAAAGTAAAAATAGATCTTATTAAAAGAGAAAAGGAAGGAAAGTACTTCTAGAGAAAGAGTGTTGTATACAATGAAGTAATAAGGAAACTAAATGTGTATGCACCAAATGGTAGAACAACCAAATTCTTAGAGAACATTTTAAGCAAGTTACAGAAAAAAAAAAATAGACAGTAAAACTGTCTGTGTGACTCCTCAACATTTCACTTGCAGAATCAGACAAATCTAACCATAAAGTAAACAAACAAAAGAAACTAGGGAGGTAAATAGAATCCTAGAAAATTTATAGGGTCAGAAAAGAATATATATTTTTCTTGGGACTGCATGGCACTTTCACAAAAAATTAACCATGTATTAGAGCATAAAAACTTCACAGTCAAATGCAGAAAGGCAGAAATAATAAAAAGGTTTCCTTTTTAGGCCATAATGCAATAAAATCACAATCAATAAAGGGATAGGGAAAGATAGATTAAAAACCAAATGGTAATTAGGTAATCTAATTCTAAAAATGGGTGGTTCAGCTAACAGAAATGATCCACAGTTTCATCCAAGAAAATGAAAATAAACTTGGGAATGCAGCCTAAGCAGTTCTTAGGGGAAATTTTACAACTCTAAATAATTACATAAATAAATAAAGAGGAGATAAATGAATTGGGCATGCAACTAAAAAAGCTAGAAAAAGAACAATTTTAAAATCCCCAATTCAATACCAAATTAGGAATTCTGAAACTCAAAAGAGAGATTAATAATAGTAAAACTAAGAAAACTATTGAACTAATAAATAAAAGAGTTGGTTTTATGAAAAAGAAACCATGAATATAGCTAAACTTTTGATTGCTTTGATCAGAAAAAGGAAAAAAACAAACAAACAAACAAACAAACAAACAAACAAAAAAAAAAAAAACAAATCACTGGCATCAAAAATGAAAAGGGAGAATTTTTTTTACCACCAATGACAAAGAAATTAAAGCAATAATTAGTAGCTATTTTTCCAAACTGTATGGCAGCAAGTGTGAGTAGTGGATGAATATATATAAAAAATATAAATTCCCCTGATTAACAGAAGAGAAAATAAATAACTTAAATAGTCCCATTAAAAAAGAATATGAAGAAGCCATTAAGGAAATCCCTAAGGAAAAAAATTCTATAACCAGATGGATTCACAAGTGAATTCTACCAAATATTTAAAATACAGTTAATTCTAATACTATGTAAAGTATGTGGAACAATAGCTGAAGGAGGAATCATTCTAATTTCCTTCTATGACACAAATGTGGTAAACCAGGAAGAGTGAAAACAGAGAAAGAAAATTACAGTGTAATCTCCCTAATGTATATTGATGTAAATTTATAAATAAAATATTAGCAAAGAAATTACAGCAAGTTCTCAGCAGGATAATAGACTCTGATGCAATGGGATTTATAGCAGGAATGCAGGGCTAATTCCATATCAGAAAAACTATTACTATAATCAACCATATCAATGAGAAATCTGTCAGAAATCATATGATAATCTCAAAAGATTCAGAAAAAGCTTTTGAAAAAAATATAGCATCCATTCCTATTAAAAAAAAAAAAAAACACTGGGGGCAGCTAGGTTGTGCACCAGCCTTGAAATCAGGAGGACAGGTGTTCAAATCTGGTCTCAGACACTTAACACTTCCTACCTGCGTGACCCTGGGCAAGTCACTTAACCTCAGCCTCAGAAAAAGAAAAAAAAAAAAAAACAAAAACAAAAACAATCAATCAAACAAACAAAAAACACTGGAGAACATAGGAATAAAGGGAGCTTTCCTTAAAATAATAAGCACTCTCTATCAAAAACTAACAACAAGCATTCTTTGTAATGGAGAGAATCTAAATACATTCCCAGTAAGATCAGGGATGAAACAAGGATACCCATTATCACCAGTATTATTCATGGAGATTCATTCAAATTTTGGCTTTAGCAGCAAGAGAAAATATTAATGAAATTAGAATAGGAAATGAGAAAATAAAACTATTACTCTCTGCAGATAATATAATGATATACTTAGAAAATCCTTAAAAATCATCCAAAAGCCTACTGGAGACATTTCACAGCTTTAGTAAAGTTGCAGGATATAAAATAAATACACATAAATAATCAGAATTTCTACATATTACTGACAAAACACATAAGAAAGATAACTTACATTTAAAATAACTGTAGACAAAATAAAATATTTGGGGATCTACCTTCCAAGACAAACCCAATAACTATATGAACACAATTATAAAACATTCCTCACACAAATAAAACCATATCTAAACAATTGGAAAAACATTAATTGCTGATGGATAGGCTGAGCTAATATAAAAATGACAATTTTGCCTAAATTGGTCTATTGGTTCAGTACCATACTAGTTAAACAGTCAAAAAATATTTTATATGACTAGACAATATTATAATAAAATTCATCTGTAAGAACAAAACTTCAAGCCTATCAAGGGAATTAATGGGAAAAATACAAAGGATAATGACTTAGGTTTTGCAGTACCAGAATTCAAATTGTATTGTAAAGCAGCAGTCATCAAAAGCATTTGATATTTGCTAAGAAATAGAGTGGTGAATCAGTGAATAGAGTTGATACACAGAATTCAATCATCAAGGCCATGTAGTATATGAAAAATCCCCAAATTCGAGCTCTTAGATAAAAACTAATTATTATAAAATTTTTCTTGGAAAACTAGAAAATAATGTTAGAAACTCAGCATCGATTTACATATCACATCCTATGCCAAAATAAGGTTCAAATGGTTACATAATTTGGGCATAAAGGGTGATGCCATAAGCAAAAATTAGGAGAACAAGGGATAATTTATCTATCATATATATGGAGAACAGTGGAATTTATACCAAAGAAGAATTAAAGAATAGTATGAAAGGCAAAATGGACAACCTTAATTATATTAAATTAGAAAGTTTTTGCACAAATAAAACCAACAGAAATAATACAGGAAAACCCAAAGCTGGGGATTTGCTAAGATGACAGGAAAAGATAATGACAAATGTTGGAGGGAATGTGGGAAAACAGGGATACTAATGCATTGTTGATAGAATTGTGAAATGATCTCACCATTCTGATGAGCAATTTGGAACTATGGCCAAAGGAGTATAAAAATATATATGTTTTGACCCAACAATGCCACTACTGGGTCTTATATCTCAGGGGAATCATAAAGGAGAGAAAGGGACCCACATGTACAAAAATATTTGAAGCAGCTCTTTTTGTGGTAGCAAAGAATGGGTAAATGAATAGATCCCATCAATTAAGGAATGGTTGGACAAGTTATGGTATATGAAGATCATCTAATATTATTGTTCTATAAGAAATGATGAACAAATTGATTTTAGAATGGCCTAGAAAGATTTACTTGAACTGATGCTAAGTGAAACAAGCAGAACCAAGAATACATTGTACACAAGAACAGCAAGAATGTGTAATGATCAACTATGAAAGTCTTTCTTCTTTTAAGTGGCTCAGTGATTCAAGACAATTCCAATAGAAAATGCCATCTGTATCCAGAAAAAGAACTACGGACCTTGAATGTAAATCAACACATGCTATGTTCATTTCTTCTTTTTCTATTTTTTCCCTCTCCCATGGGTTTTCCCTTTTATTCTGATTTTTCTCTCCCAACATGATTCATAAAGGAATGTGCATCAAAAATATATAAATAAATAAACAAATAAAATAAATTTTGAAAAATAAATAAAAAAGAAAAGAAAAACTATTTCTGCTTTACTGACTAGACTAAATTCTTTGTGTGGATCACAATCAAATGTGGCTAGTTTTCAAAGAGGTGGGAGTACCAGCTCATTTTACTTTTCTTCTGAGGAATCAGTATGCAGGCAAATGAAACAACAATTAGAATCAAACATGAAAAAAAATGATTTTTAAGTTTGGAAAAGGAATATGCCCATACTCTACACTGTCACATTATTTATGTAACTTACTTGCAGAGAGTGTTATGTGAAATGCCAAACTGACTGGATCAAAAGCCAGAATTAAGATTCCTAGGAGAAATATCAATAATTTCAGATGTGCAGATGATGCCATTCTGATTACAGAAAGTGAAAAATAATTAAGAAACTTTTGGTGACATTGAAGGTGGAGAGTGCAAAAGCTGACTTGAAGCTTAATATAAAAACCAAACCAAAATTAAAACAGAAAAAATGCCTACCTAAGATTATGGTAACTGGTTTCCTTACTTCCTGGCAAATAAAGAGAAAAAAATGGAAGCAATGTCCAATTTTATAATTTTGGGATTAAAGATCACAGCAAATGGCAACTACAGCCAATAATTTAAAAATATTTTTAAAAAATACAGCCAATAATTTTAAAAAATAATTTTAAAAAGATACTTAGAAGGAAAACTAAGGCCATCTGAATGGCTTACTGAAAAGCAGAGATATCACCTTATGATCAAAGTTCTGAGTAATCAAAGTTTTGGGTTTTTTTGTCATAGCCTTTGCCTAGGAAAGTTGGATTATAAGAACAGAAGTGATGTTTTTTATGTTGTAGTGCTGGATAAGACTTTTGAAAGCCCCTTGGACAGCAAAGTTATTTGTTTCTGATAATAATGATGGTGAACATTTCTATAGAGGTTTATATTTTGCAAAGCACTTTACAAATTCTGATTTTATCCTTATATTCTCTGAGAAATCCTGGGACTGAGATACTATTAATTTATCCATTTTACAGGTGAGAAAGCTGAGGTAGACAGAAATCGAATGTTTTGCCAGGAGACACCCTAGCCTGGGTGGCCAAGCCAAGATGGGTAGCCAAAAGAGGTAAGGAGTTTGGTAGTGAACACGTGGGGCTTCTGACCAGGTGTTCACTTGGGAACCAACAAGCCAGGGCATCAAGTCAGGGCGTTATGTGAGTAGATATGATAAAGGCTTTTAAGATTACACATGGCTGTTCTTGAGCGTGCTACCGGTTATTAAACTATAGATTCAAGAGATTGTGGCCAGAGACCTTTGAAGGCCTCAGAGGAGGCGAGCTGGGTAGAGTTCTCACTGCAAAGGTACTCTGTTGGGCCTAGGACAGACTAGTAATTGTAACTGCCAGGTGAGCACGTTACCCTAAAGGTAGGCTTGAACTCCAGTTGTCTGGACTTCAGATTGAGCGTTCCATCCATTATTTTACCTAGCTTCTCCTTGTTAGATATGAACAAAATTCATTTAAAACTGCAGTCATACCTCTAATGATTGAAGGATTTTGTAGGAAAATGACTTAAATGACTTATAAAATAAAATAATTTCATAGGAATAAGATCTAAAAAAAATAAATTTGCCAGATTTGATTGCAAAAAATACCACTGTCCATCATGTTCTAATGTATGACTAGAATAAAGCACATAGACAGAAAAAAAAGTTCTTGTCAGGCATATAAACATTCTGTCCAGGAAGATGAGGAAAGGTTGCTTATTAGTGATCTTACTGATACTAAAAATCCTGTAGACAGCTTTTTAGTTACTCAGCTTTTGGTCAATAGGTATAATTGAGTAGTATAATTCATTACAAATTCAATGAAACCACATCAAAGGAGATATGCTTTGTCAGGGTTGAGGATTAGATCCTTTTGGGGGGTATATTCCAACTCTAATTTATATTAATCAATTTGCTTTTAGACTTAATTAGGCAGAAATCAAATGTGTTTGTGTAAGGAAGATCAAGAGCTAAGTGTTTCCTTTTGTATGCAGAGGCACTCAGAAGATCTTGTTAATATTCAATCTAAATGGATTTATATATGCAGAGGACAAATGAAGACAATGCTATTATTTATGAAAAGCTGGTTAGGGAAGATTTGAAATGTCTCTAGGACTTGCTTTCCACCTTATTGGCTGTAATACAGATATTGAGGGTTTCTGCTACATTGCTCCAGGCTCACTGATATGTGTTCTTCTTGCCAATAAGACTTTGCCTCTCCTCACTTTCTCAGTTTCTTTAGAAATGGAAATTAGTTCACCTCTCCGGTGGCACAGTAACTCCTCAGTTACAGCCCAGGGACTTGTTCATTTATCAGCATTATCCAGGAGAATGTGGTTCTTCTCTTCTTTCCTAAAGTCATTTTTTCTTATGTTCTACCCTCCAGAACCTTCATACCATCTTTTTAGTATTCCCAGAGAAGCCATATTCCCTCACATCTTTGCTTCTTTCAGTGGATCTCAAAGATACATATATGTTCAATTTATATCTACACCAAATATGGGGGTCAAATTGTATTGACATAACTATTTTTCACATTCATATGTGAGAAATTTGGATGGATATGAGAGTCTTATTGAATCAGTCACTGAATCATTTAGTTAACAATGTTTATTAGACATCATGATGTATACAAAATATAATAAAGTCTCCTTATTCTCAAAGAATTTGTAGTCAAGGCTGGAGACAAATTTTGATTAGCATGTAAGTATTTGCAATGTGCAATTATCCCTTCTGAACCTTAGAATTAAAAAAATAAATAAAAGATAGACGAAAGTCAAGCTCTCCTCTCAAGACATTGGCCACATAATGGAGTAGAAACCTGCATAATAAGTATATTTTTAAAAAAGATCTCTACCAATAGACACAGTGCTATTTAGTTCCAGCTGTCCCCTTTTAGGACAAGCATGGATAAGCTAGTTGGAAAAGTCCAAGAAAAAGATCAATAAGATAGTGATGACTTCAAAATCATTTCACTGATATGTATCCAGATTGGAGGTAGCTGAGTTTCTTCCTAGAGTATAAAATTTTAAAAGTCCTGATTGTATTTTCCCAAAACCTAAATCCTCTTAGGAGCCCTGTCTATGCTATCTTACTATTTTCCAGACTACCAGCAGTCTAAAATAAAATGGATCCTCCTTTGTGAATTCATTGCCAATACCCAAGATCCTGACTTTTCTTCTCCAGAAGCTTTCCAGCTTTCCAGAAACACTTGGTACTCCACAGAATAGAAATATCACAGTATCCCAGAATAGGCCCTTGAGCTCATCTCTTTCCATATTCCTTGACAGTTTGCCTTAAGGTACATTTTCACTCACAATATAGTTCCTTTAATCACAACATACTATTTTTCAGTATCTTCCCATTTTAATCTATCTTATGTCCACTATGTTCATATTAATTCTCCTGGAGCATATTTTTAATAATATCACTTTATTGTTCCAAAACATGTAGACAGTTCCCACTGCCTACTGAATAAAGTGCCATTAACTTTGCTTACCTTCTCAGGTCCTCTATGATTTAGCCTTAAATTTTCTTTCTCAATTTATCCACCACTATTCCCTTCACAAGCACTACTTTGATCCATAAAGTAATTGTAAAGGCAATTTCTTCTTTGGTACAAGTACCTGTCCAAAGCTTTTCTTTCTTCTCTATATTTTTTTAGATTCTCCAGAGAAGAACAACTCATGTTAATATCTCAAGCCATTAGGGTCACATTCTGACTACCTATCTTTTACTTTCCCTACATGACCAACAAATACCCTTTTCCAATAATACAAGTCCTTATAAATGTTTTTATATCATTTGAAATTCAAGTAAACATTGGTCATATACTGGAGCCACCTTATATTGCAAATGCGTTCTTTTTTGGACAGTAGCATATTATACTTTGCCCAAACCAGAAAACATCTTGTTTTCCTGCCTAACATTTAAGCACCTAAAATATTCCAGACATTGTGTGAAAGCACTTTACAAATATTTTCTCATTTTATCCTAATGTTCATCATAGGTGCCATTATTATCCCAATTTTAATGTTAAGGGAAAAGAGATATAAAAGCTAAGTGAATGACTTGTCAAGAGTTACACATTTAGTAAGTATCCAAGGTTGGAATTGAACACAGATCTTCCTGACTCCAGCCTCAGTTGCCTTATCTTCTGTCACTCAGTTTCTTCTTTAACATGAGGAAGTAATTAATTTCATATAGCCTAACATACTACCTTCCAGATAGAGATTTATGTAATTCCAGTTTCTTCATTAAGATTTTATTTTCTCTTTTCTAGCAAGTCATCTCTCCTTCACCTGACATTTCTTTTCTACATTTACTTCCTGACAAAAATTATTATTATTATTATTATTCTATTATTTTATGTACCTCCTCTCTCAAACCATAAATTTCATGTCAGCAGTTACCATATCTTACTCTTTATAAAACAAAATAATTTACATTTATACAGAGAGTGCTTTAATTTGGCAAATTTCCTATGCATTGCATAATGCTCCTATGAGGTTAGAGAGTGTGGTATAATAAAAAAACAAAACAAAACATTGGGTTTGTAATAAAGAAGTCTGGGATTTCTACTATTCTTGAAGTATAACATCATCTTATCTGCAGTGTGTTTTCTTATTGCCTATCTTATTTCTTCAGTTTGTTTCAGTTTGTTTTACTACAGCTAGTATTACTATTACAAAATTTGTGATCATAGATATGCTTGGTTCACCATTAATCTTATTGGGAAAGCTTCTACTATATCTCCATTAGAGATGATGCTTGATCTTTATTTTAGATAGATACTACTTACCAGTTTTAAAATGTTACAGTTGTGCTTTACTGTTTAGTATCTTGTTTTGCCCTATTATATGTAAAAACAATTTTAACATTCATTTTTAAAAATATCGAGTTCCAAATTATCTCCCTTTATTCCTCCCCACATCCCTTATTGAGAAGGCAAGGAATTCAATATAGTCATGGTAATGAAAGAAAACATGCCAGAAAAAAACCTCAAGAAAAATAAAAAGTATATTTCAATCCATATTAAGATACCAACAGTTATTTCTCTGGAGATGGATAGCATTTTTGTATATAAGTCCTTCCAAGTTGTCTTGGATAAATGTGTTGCTAAGGATAACAATTTCATTAACAACTGATAATCTTTTAATACTGCTGTTACTTTGTACACAATACACATTTTGCACCACCTCATGTAAGTCTTTTCAAGTCTTTTCTCTGAGAGTATCCTGCTCATTAATTCTTATAACACAATAGTATCTCATCATAATCACATAGCACAAAATTTTCAGCCATTTTCCAAGTGATAGACATCCCCTAAATTTCCAACTCTTTGCCCATAGAAAAGGGCTTCCATAAATAATTTTATATACATGTATATATGTATATATATGTATATATACACATATATATATGTGTATATATATATATATATATATATATATATATATATATATGTGTGTGTGTGTGTGTGTGTGTGTGTATGCTTTTCTTTTTTACTTCTTTAAATCTCTTTTGGGATGCAGATGTAGCAGTATTGCTAGGTCAAATAATATTTTTACTGGTTTTGTAGCCTTTGAGGTATAGTTCAAAATTAATCTATAAAGTGGTTGAATCACTTCATAACTCTACCCACAGCATAATTGACTTTTTTTCTATATACTTTCCCTCATTTGTCATTTTCCTTTTCTGTCCTATTATCCAATCTAATAGATATGAGGTACTACACCTCAGATTATTTTAATTTTCATTTCTCCAATCCATAGTAATGTAGATCATTTTTATATGGCTGTAGATATCATTGATTACTTCATCTACAATCTTTATATTTTATGGTCATTTATCAATTAGGGAATCATTCTTTATTTTTAAAATTTGGATCCATTCCCTATATGTTTGACAAATGAGGTCTTTGCCAGAAAAAGTTACTTTACCCCCCCCACAGTTATGATTGCTAAATGTATTTACCAGCAGAAAGTTGGAAAACTAATTTTTAAAGATCTTGCGTTTCAAATAAAGGCCTCATTTCTCAAATAAAAAATAGAGTCAAATTTATAATAATATAAGTAATTCCCTAATTGATAGTCAAAGAATATGAACGGGCAGTTTTAAAATAAAAAAATAAATAAAGCTAAATTTAGTTATATAAAAATATTCTAAATCCCTACTGATTAGAGAAATGCAAAATAAAAGAACTATGAGGAACTATCAGATTGGCTAATATGACAGAAAAGAAAAATGATCAGTATCAAAGACGCTGTGGGAAAATTTGAACAAGAATTCATTGTTGGAGTTGCAAAGTAAGTAAATCATTCTGAAGAACAATTTGAAACTATGGCAAAGCACTATAAAACTGTACCTGCCTACCCTTTAATTCAGCAATACCACTACAAGGTCTTCATCCCAAATAAATCATAAAAAGAGAAAGGACTCAACATATACACAAATCTTTTTAATAGCTCTTTTTGTTGCAGAAAAGAATTGGAAATTGAGGGGACACCCATCAATTGGGAAATCACAGAACAATGCAATGATATTGCTCTATAAGAAATGATAAGCAAAGATACCAGAAAAAAACCCAGAAAGACATGAACTGATACTGAGTGAAGTGAGCATAAACATGAAAACATTGTACACAGTAACAGCAATGTTGTGCAATAATCAACTTTGATAAACTTAGCTCTTCTTAGCACTACAATAAGAAAATTCCAAAAGACAATGATGGAAAATGATAACTACCAAAGAAAGAACTATAGAGTCTGACTGAATATCAAAGGATATTAGTTTCATTCTCTTTTCCCTTTCATGTGTGTGTGTGTGTGTGTGTGTGTGTTTCATTTTGTTATGAGTCTTTCATAGCATGACTAATGTAGATATATGTTTAACATGAATGTACATTTATTACTTATATCAGATTGCTTTCTGTCTTAGGAAAGGGAAAAAAAGAAAGGGGGAAAATATGACGCCCCAAATCTTAGAAAGATAAATATTGAAAACTATCTTTACATGTAATTGGAAAAATACTAGCAAGTAAAATTAGTAAATCAATTACTATCTCTCCATTCTATTTCCCTTCTGTTTGTTCTATTCTCTCTCTTTTTTCACCCTGTACTTTCCCAAAGTGTTTTGCTTTTGACTACCACTTTAATCCAATATGTCCTAACTTCTATAACTTCTCCTACTTCTCTGATCCCCTTCCCTTTGCACCTTCTTACGAGGAAGATATATTTGAACACCAAATTGAATGTATATGTTATTTCCTATTTGAGGAAATTTTAATGAAAATAAGATTCACCCTCTACCTCCTCCATCTTCTTCTCCACTATAAAAGTTTTAAAAAATGAGACAATTTACCCCATTTTACCACTTTTCTCTTTCTCCCAGTATATTCTTCATTCCATTATATAATTTTATTTTATTTTTCAGGGAGATACATACAGAGTAAAGGTAAAAGGTTGGAGCAGAATCTATTATGCTTCAGGTAAAGCCAAAAAAGCAGGGGTAGCCATCTTTATCTAAGATCAAGCAAAAGCAGAAGTTGATATAATTAAAAGAGATAAGGAAGGAAACTATATGCTACTAAAAGGTAGCATAAACAATGACGCCATATCAATACTAAACATATATGTACCAAGTGGTATAGCATATAACTTTCTAAAGGAAAAATTAAGAGTTGCAAAAAGAAATAGAGAGTAAAACTATAACAGTGGGAGATCTCAACCTTGCACTCTCAGATTTAGACAAATCAAACCACAAAACAAATAAGAAAGGAATTAAAAAAGTAAATAGAACATTAGAAAAACTAGGTATGATAGACTTTTGAAGAAAACTGAATGGCGATAGAAAGGAATATACTTTCTTCTCAGCAGTTCATGGATCCTATACAAAACTTGACCATATATTAGGACATAAAGATCTCAAAATTAAATGTAGGAAGGCAGAAATAATAAATGCCTTCTTCTCAGATCACAATGCAATAAAAGCTACATTCAGTAATAAGTTAGGGGTAAATAGACCAAAAAGTAATTGGAAAATGAATAATTTCATCTTAAAGAATTACTGGGTAAAACAGCAAATTATAGAAACAATTAATAATTTCACCCAAGATAATGACAATGATGAGACATCATACCAAAATCTGTGGGATGAAACTAAAGTGGTAATAAGGGGAAATTTTATATCTTTAGAGGCTTATTTTAACAAAATAGAAAACGAGATTAACGAACTAGGCCTGCAACTTAAAAAGCTAGAAAAAGACCAAATTAAAACCCCCAACCAAATATTAAACTTGAAATACAAAAATTAAAAGGAGAAATCAATAATATTAAAAGTAAAAAAAAAAACTATTGAATGAATAAATAAAACGAAGAGTTGGTTTTATGAAAAAGCCAATAAAATAGATAAACCTTTGGTGAATTTGATCAGAAAAAGGAAGGAGGAAAATCAAATTGTTAGTATTACAAATGAAAAGGGGGATCATTCCACCAATGAAGAGGAAATTAGAGAAATAATGAGTTTCTTTGCCCAACTTTATGCCAATAAATTTGATAACTTAAGTGAAATGGATGACTTCCTCCAAAAATATAATCTTCCTAGAATAACAGAGGAGGAGATAAATTGCTTGAATAGTCCCATTTCAGAAAAAGAATTAGAACAAGCTATTAATCAACCCCCCAGGAAAACATCCCCAGGACCAGATGGATTTATATGTGAATTCTACCAAACATTTAAAGAACAATTAGCCCCAATGTTATATAAACTATTTGAAAAAATAGGGAATGAAGGAGTCCTACCAAACTCCTTTTATGACACAGACATGGTACTGATTGAAAACTGAGAAAGAAAATTATAGACCAATCTCCTTAATGAATATTGATGCTAAAATCTTAAATAAGATATTAGCAAAAAGACTTCAGAAAATCATCCCCAGGATAATACACTATAATCAAGTACGATTTATACCAGGAATGCAGGGCTGGTTTAATATTAGGAAAACTATTAGTATAATTGACCATATTAATAATCAAATTAATAAAAACCATATGATCATCTCAATAGATGCAGAAAAAGCATTTGATAAAATCCAACATCCATTCCTACTAAAAACGTTTGAGAGTATAGGAATAAATGGACTATTCCTTAGAATAATCAGAAGCATATATTTAAGACCATCAGTAAGCATAATATTGAATGGAGATAAACTGGAACCTTTTCCAATAAGATCAGGAGTGAAACAAGGTTGCCCACTATCACCATTACTATTCAATATAGTACTAGAAACGCTAGCCTTGGCAATAAGAGCCGAGAAAGAGATTCAAGGAATTAGAGTAGGAAATGAGGAAATCAAACTATCACTCTTTGCAGATGACATGATGGTATACTTAGAGAACCCCAAAGACTCTGCTAAAAAGCTATTAGAAATAATTCAGAATTTTAGCAAAGTTGCAGGATACAAAATAAATCCACATAAATCCTCAGCATTTTTATATACCACCAACAAAATGCAACAGCAAGAAATACAAAGAGAAGTTCCATTTCAAACAAATGTTGAAAGTATAAAATATTAGGGAATCCATCTACCAAAGAATAGTCAGGAAGTATATGAGAAAAATTACAAAACACTTGCCACAAAAATAAAGTCAGATTTAAATAATTGGAAAGACATTCAGTGTCATAATAAAGATGACAATATTCCCCAAAATAATCTATTTATTTAGTGCTATACCAATCAGACTCCCAAGAAACTATTTTAATGACCTAGAAAAAATAAGAACAAAATTTATATGGAAGAATAAAAGGTCGAGAATTGCAAGGGAACTAATGAAAAAAAAGTCAGATGAAGGTGGTCTATCTGTACCTGATCTAAAGCTGTATTATATAGCAGCAGTCACCAAAACCATTTGGTATTGGCTAAGAAATAGACTGGTAGATCAGTGGAACAGATTAGATACAAAGGACAAAAAAGGATACATCTATAGAAATCTAGTCTTTGACAAACCCAAAGATACCAACATTAGTGATAAAAATTCATTATTTGGAAAAAAAAACTGTTGGGAAAACTGGAAATTAGTATGGCAGAAATTAGATATGGATCCACACTTAATACCATATACCAAGATAAGATCAAAATGGGTCCATGATTTAGGCATAAAGAATGAGATCATAAATAGATTAGAGGAACAGAGAATAGTCTACCTCTCAGACCTGTGGAGGAGGAAGGAATTTATGACCAGAGGAGAACTAGAGATCATTATTGATCACAAAATAGAAGATTTTGATTACATCAAACTAAAAAGTTTCTGTACAAACAATACTAATGCAAACAAGATTAGAAGGGAAATAACAAATTGGGAAAATATTTTTACAGTTAAAGGTTCCGATAAAGGTCTCATTTCCAAAATATATAGAGAACTGACCCTAATTTATAAGAAATCAAACCATTCCCCAATTGATAAGTGGTCAAAGGATATGAACAGACAATTCTCAGATGATGATATTGAAATTATATCCACTTATATGAAAGAGTGTTCCAAATCACTACTGATCAGAGAAATGCAAATTAAGACAATTCTGAGATACCACTACACACCTGTCAGATTTGCTAAGATGACAGGAACAAATAATGATGAATGTTGGAGGGGATGTGGGAAAACTGGGACACTAATACATTGTTGGTGGAGTTGTGAAAGAATCCAACCATTCTGGAGAGCAATTTGGAACTATGCCCAAAAAGTTATCAAACTGTGCATACCCTTTGATTCAGCATTGCTGCTATTGGGCTTATATCCCAAAGTAATACTGAGGAGGGGAAAGGGACCTGTATGTGCCAAAATGTTTGTGACAGCTCTTTTTATTGTAGCTAGAAACTGGAAGTTGAATGGATGCCCTTCAATTGGAGAATGGTTGGGTAAATTATGGTATATGAAGGTTATGGAATATTATTGCTCTGTAAGAAATGACCAGCAGGAGGAATACAGACAGGCTTGGAGAGACTTACATCAACTGATGCTGAGTGAAATGAATAGAACCAGAAGATCTCTGTATACTTCAATGTTGTATGAAGATGTATTCTGATGGAAGTGGATATCTTCAACATAAAGAAAATCCAACTCACTTCCAGTTGATCAATGATGGACAAAAACAACTACACCCAGAGAAGGAACACTGGGAAGTGAATATAAACTGTTAGAACTACTGTCTATCTACCCAAGTTACTTATACCTTCGGAATCTAATACTTAATGTGCAACAAGAAAATGGTGTTTACACACATATATTCTATCTAGGTTATATTGTAACACATTTAAAATATATGGGATTGCCTGTCATCAAGGGGAGGGAGTAAAGGAAGGGAGGGGATAATTTGGAAAAATGAATACAAGGGATAATGTTATAAAATTACTCAGGCATATATAATGTCAAAAATTATAAATAAAATTTAAAAAATATTTTATTTTTTAAAATATCATATCTTCATATTCAGCTCATATCTATGTTCTCTGTCTAAATACACTTCACCCTCTTCTAATAAAGAGAAATTTTTATGAGTTACAAATACCATCTTCCCATATAAAATTGTAATCAATTTTCCCTTACAAAGTCCTTTATGATTTCCTTTTTCAGTGTACCTTTTTATGTTTCTGTTGAATATTAAATTTGAAAGTCAAATTTTTCTACTGAATACAAGATTTTTCATCAAGAATTTTTGAAAGTCCTCTATTTCACTAAATGCCCATTTTCTCCTGAAAGTTTACACCCCTTTTTGCTTGGTAGGCGATTCTTGATTATAATCATACTTCTTTTTTATAGTATATATCATATAATAAGTCTTCAGATACTTTAATGTAGAAATTGCTAAATTTTGTGTTCTCCTAATATAGCTCCATGATACTTGAGTTCTTTCTTTCTGGTTGCTTTCAATATTTCTTCCTTGACCTGGAGTTCTTTGACTGTAATATTTCTGGGAGTTTACATTTGTGATTCCTTTCAGAAAATAATTGGTGGGTTTTGTCAATGTCTATTTTACCATCTTGTTGCAGAATATCAGCATAGTTTTGCTTGGTAATTTTTTGAAAGATAATATCTAACTTTTCTTATTGCTATTATATTTAACATATTTAAATATGTCATTTTGGGAAAGAAAAATCAAGCAAAAGGGAAAAACCATGAGAAAACAACAACAATAAGAAGAAAAAAGATAAAAATAATATCCTGTGATCCAAATTCAGTCTCTATAATTCTTTCTTTGGCTATGGATAACATTTCCCATAAAAATATATTGGAATCATTTTGGATCATTATATTGCTGAGAAGAGGTAAGCCTATCACATAATCTTGCTATTACAATTTTTTTCTTGAATCAAGAAAACTCATCATCAGTTAATGAAAGTCTTTCCAGGCCTTTCCATTATAGTATTCCATTATAGCTCTATACTATATTATATTCAACCATTCCCCAATTAAGGGGCATCCCCTCGATTTCCAATTTCTTGCACAACAAAAAGTGCTGCTGCAAATATATTTTCCTGTAATTTTAGCCAATCTGAGAAGTTTGAGATTGTATCTTAGAGTTGCCCTAATTGACATTTTAATTATTATTGAAAGCATTTTAGTTGACTATAGATGTCTTTAACTCCTTCATCTGAAAACTGCTTGTTCACAACCTTTGGCCTTCATCAATTGAAGAATGATTTATAGTTTTATCAATTTGAGTCAATTCTTTATATATTTTAGAAATAAAATCTTCATCAGTAACACTTCATTTAAAATTTTCTCAATTTTCTACTTATAATCTTGGCTGCACAAAAAATCAGATCAAAGCGGAAAAAATGAAAAAGAAAACAAGCAACCAAATTATAAAAAAAATAATGAAAACACTAGTTGTGATCCATATTCAGTCCTGATAATTCTTGTTCTGAATTCAGGTGGCTTTCTCCATCACAAGTCTATTGGAATTGGTCTGAATCACCTCATTGTTGAAAAGAGTCATGTCTATCAGAATCATCTTTGCATATCTTGTTGTTGCTCTCTGGTAACTTCACTTAGCATCAGTTCATGTAAGTTTCTCCAATTCTTTCTGAAAACATTCTCTTGAACATTGCTTATATAACAATAATAATTAATTACATTCACATATCATGATTTAGCCATTCACCAAATGATGAACATCCACTTCGTTTCTTTGTCACTACAAAAAAAAAGCTGCTACAAACATTTTTGCACATATGGCTCTTTTCTCCTTTTTTATTGTATCTTTGAGATACAGAACCAGTAGAGAAATTGCTGGATCAAAGAGAATGCACAATTTGATAGCTCCAAATTGCTCTCCAGAATGGTTGAATCAAATCACACTACCATCAACAATGTATTAGTGTTACAGTTTTCCCAAATTCCCTCCAACATTCATCATTATCTTTTCCTGTCATCTTAGCCAACCTGAGATGTGTGTAGTGGTACCTCAGAGTTGACATAATTTGCATTTCTCTGATCAATAGTTATTTAGAATGCCTTTTTATATGACTGGAAATGGTTTCAAGTTCTTCATCTGAAAATTGTCTGTTCAGATGCTTTGACCATTTATCAATTGGAGAATGGCTTGTATTCTTGTAAAGTTAAGTCAATTCTCTCTATATTTTAGAAATGAAGCCTTTATCAGAACCCTTTAATGTAAGTGTTTTTTCAATTTATGACTTCACTTCTAATCCTGTCTGCATTAGTTTTGATTGTACAAAAACCTTTTAAACTTAATATAATCATCTGTCTATATATATATGTATATATTACTTTAATATTATATATTATATATGATATGTATCATATCATATATAATATATTAACTTAATATAATCATATAATTTGTGTTCAGTAATCATCTCCATTTCTTCCTTGGTCACAAATTCCTTCCTCCTCCACAGATCTGAGAGGTAAAATATTCTTTGTTCTAATTTGTGCTGCTTATCATTTTAAGGAAAAATCTATTTATTTCTAGGTTTTTTAGTGTTTTAATATAATTTTAAAAGGAACTTTCTTTTTGAATATCTTTTTCATTTAAAAAAATTTCTATTTTCCCCAATTACATGGTATAGTTATATGTAAAACTTTTTTATTATACTTGTACATTAATTTTTTTGCATATTTCTATGTGAATCATGCTGAAAGAGAAAAATCAGAATAAAAGGAAAAATTATGAAAACAAAAACAAAAGACAAAAGTGAATATATTTTGGGTTCATTTATATTTAGTCTCTATAGTTCTTTCTTTGGATACAAATGGCATTTTCCATCCAAAGTTTATTGGGATTCCTGAATGTCAGAGAAGAATCAAGTATATCTTAGATGACTAATTTACAGTTTTGCTGTTGCTGTTTACAATGTTTTCCTTGTTCTGCTCATTTCATTCAGCATCAGTTCATGTTCTTTCTAAACTCAGGTTGTTTATAATTTTTCATAGAATATTCCATTACTTTCATATGCCATAACATACTAAACATTCCTTAATTGATGGGCATTTACTCATTTTCCAATTCTTTGCCACCAAAAAGGAGCTGCTACAAACATTTTTGCACATGTGGGTCCTTTACTCTCCTTTATGATTTCTTTGGGATACAAACTTAATAATGGCACTGCTAGTTCAAAGAGTATATCATTTTATAGTGTTTTTGGAATAGTTCTAAATTGCGCTCCATAATGGTTGGATCATTTCACAACTTTATCAATAATGTATTTGTGTCCCAGTTTTCCCATTTCCTCATCCAACAGTTATGATTATATTTTCCTATCATCATAGCCAATCTGAGAGATGTGAAGTTGTATCTAAGAATTGTTCTAATTTGCATTTTGTAATCAATAGTCCTTTAGAGCATTTTTTTCATTTGACTATATATAGCTTTAATTTCGCTATCTGAAAATTGTCTCTTCATATCCTTTGACTATTTACCAATTAAGGAAGACTTGTATTCTTATGAATTTGATAAAATTGTTAATACATTTTAGAAATGAGTCCTTAATCAGAAACAATAGTTATAAATTTTTTCTTCAGCTTTATACTTCTAATTTTGGGCATGTTGGTTTTACTTATGCAAAAGCATTTTAATTTAATGTAATCACCATTATCCATTTTGCAATTCAGAATGTTCTCAGTTAAATGCAAATATATTTATGCACACATGTACACACATATACATATGCATGTACATATATACATATATGCATATATATATATAGATATTCAGACATATATATGCACACATACATACGTTGTATTACAGATTTTTCCCTCCCTTCCCCCAATTCACTTCCTTAGACTGTAAGTAATCCAATATATGTTAACTAGTTACAATTTTTGTGTACATATTTCCATAATTATCATGCTGCATATGAAAAGTCAGATCAAAAAAGAAAAAAAAATGAGAAAGAAAACAAAATGCAAGCAAACAACAACAAAAAGCAAAAAATCCTATGTTTTGATTCACATTCAGTTCCCATAGTCTTCTTTCTGGGTGCAGATGAGTCTCTTCATCACAAAACCATTGAAACTGGCCTGAATCACCTCATTTTGCCATATGCATCAGCAGTGATCATTATATAATCTTGCTGTTGCTGTGTATAATGTCCTCCTCGTTGTGCTCATTACACTCAGTATCAGTTCATATAAGTCTTTCTAGTCCTCTCTGAATCATCCTGGTGATCATTTCTTATAGAACAATAATATTCCATAACATTCATAAGCCACAACTTATTCAGCCATTCTCCAACTATTGAGCATTCGCTCCCTTTCCAGTTTCTTGCCACTGCAAAAGGCTTGCTATAAACATTTTTGTACATGTAAGTCCCATTCCTTCCTTTATCATCTCTTTGGGATTCATGCCCATTAAAAATACTGCTGGATCAAAGAGTATGCACAAGTTGACAGCCCTTTGGGCATAATTCCAAGTTGGTCTCCTGAATTATTAAATCAGTTCACAATTCCACCAACAATGTATATTATTGTCCTGGTTTTCCCACATCCTCTCTAACAAATTATCCTTTCCTATCATCTTAGCAAAACTGAGAGGTGTGTAATGGTACCTCAGAGTTGTCTTAATTTGCATTTTTCTAATCAATAGTGATTTAGTGGCAACTCATTTTTTAAATTAAAATTTTATTTTTATTTTTTAAACATTATATTTTCAAATATTCAATTTACTTTCCAAATATTCATTTTATAAAATTTTGTGTTGCAAATTTTGATAAAATTTGTTTCCTCCCTTTCCTTAACTTTCCCCTTCCCATAACAGCATGCAATATGATATAGGTTAAATCTGTGCAATCTTTTGAAGCATATTTCTATATTTGTCATGTTGTGCAAGAAAAATCAGATAAAAAGGGGAAAAACACAAGAAGTAAAAAGCAAACAAATAACCACAAAAAAAGTAAATATTCTGTTCTTTGATACATCTTCAGTCTCCATAGTGCTCTCTCTCTCTGTATGAACATGGCATTTTCCTTTCCAAGGAATTCACTTGAATCACTACATTGTTGAGAAGAGCCAAGACAATCACAATTGACCATCACATAAACTTGTTGTTACTGTGTACAATGTTCTCATGATTTTGCTTACTTCCCTTAACATTAGTTCTTATAAGTCTTTACAGGCTTTCCTAAAACCATCCTTCTCATTATTTCATACAGAACAACAACATTCCATTACAATCATATAATACAACATAGTCATCTATTACCCAACTGATGGGCATCCACTCAATTTCAAATTCCTTATTACTACAAAAAGCTTGCTCATTAAAAAAAATAAACCATGAGAGAGATAATGCCTCTGGTTTCACTTCAGTCCTTCCCTCTAACTAGAAACCCAAAATTAAGAATTCTTCCCTCCTGTAAATTCTTGCAGCCAGCAGCTTCCTGCCCCACTGTTTCTGCACTCACCACATATATGTTGGTTCCATCTTGCCCACAGAGATGTATTAATATCACAATTGAACCTGTCCTTCCTTATCAGAAGAAATTCTCTTAATTTTCCCAGACTAAGATACCTGACTCCCTTGTCATCCAGGAGGTAAAATTTTCTGTTTTGGATTAAGGCTAACTCTGAACCCAGCCAACCACAGGGCTCACAGCTTTCTGTTTTTATTAGATAGCCTGAACTTGTTAGATTTCACACTTGTTAGATTTCTATCCTGGAGTCTTTCTTCAGGTCTCTTCTGGTTGTCTCTAGAGGACTCTCATCTTATCCTCCCACTTAATGGTTTACATTCATCCTGAAGCACATTTTTTTTTGGTGGGGGGAATCTGCAGAGCCTGAAAATTTTAGACCTCATCTGCCATCATCCTAGAATTTTTCCTAGGAAGTATTTTCTTCAGTGAGCTTTTGTACCTATTTTTTGTTTGTTCAATTCTGCTTTTTAAGCCATTTTTTCTTTTCATTGGATTTTATTTCAAACCTCTTTTATCAGGTGTTGTTTTCTTCAATATCAAAGTCATTTTTTCATGTTATTTTTGCATCACTGTCATTTTTCTCACTATTTTGTCTTCTACCTATCTTACCCAATTTTTTGAGCTTTTGCATGGCCTAAAACAAATTCAGATTTTTATTGAATGCTTTGGATTTTGGAGCTTTGACTTTGTTGTCTTCTTGTGATTGTGTGTGTGTGTGTGTGTGTGTGTGTTTTAATCTTCCTTGAAACAATAATAACTTTCTACAATTAGAATTTTTTTGTTTTCTCATTTCCCAAGTTTGTTTCTTGTCTTTTAACTCTTTGTTAAAGTGAAACTCTTCTATTGAAAGAGATTGGAGAGCTCTTTGTCCCATGTTCCAAGGGTTTTCTGAAATACTTATATGAAACTGTACAGTGGTATGATCCTAAGGGAGTAAAGTTACTTATCTCTCACTCTGTGCTCTGAACTTTGAGTAACTGCAAGCAGTCGATTTTCTGCCCTGGAGCTGTGATGAGGATGCCTGCTTCACTGCGCCAGCAAATTCTGTATTCCTCCTTGCCCTGGGATTGTGAGCCAATACTGCAACCCACATCTAAGTATGGGCATCAGCAATCTTTTGATCTGTTGTTTGGTCCTCTTACTGTCTGTAGATTTAGATCTCTATTTTCAGTGGCTGCCACTGTTGATTCAGTGACCTCCAAGGTCTGCACCTGTTTTGCTGGATCCTGTTCCGGGCTGGTGCAGCTTCTGCTGGAATGCACTTTACTTTCACTTTGGTGCAGCAACCATTTCCTGTCAATCTTTTAAGCTGCCTTTGGTTAGAAAATTATTTTGCTATCACAGGAACTATTTTATGGCATTATTTGAAAGTATTTAAAGTGGTTTGGGAAAAAGATCAGGAAGGTTGATGTTTTTTCTTTACAATCTTATCTCTGCACCACAATGTTATAACTACCATTTTAAGAAAAGCTCCATTTATTACTATTCTTGATATTTTTCTTTTAAAATAAACTAAGGATGAGTGTTTTCTTTTTTTTTCAAAAGATTTTTCTGCATGTATTGATAAATATATAGTTTTTATTGATATGCTTAATTATGCAGATGCTTTGCTAATGGAATCCAATCCTGGATTCCTAGAATAAATCTCATCTTATCATAATATATAATCTCTTTTATATATTGCTGTAATCGGCTAGTTTGTATTTTATTTGAAATTTTTGTATTGATATCAATTAAGTAAACTGGTCTATATTTTTTTCTCTATGTTTGTGCTCTGCCTGGTTTAGCCATCAAAACTATGTTTGAAAAAGAAATAGAAAAAAATGTGTCATAAAAGTATTTTGATAGAACTAATTCTCTACTTATTTTCTCAAATAGTTTATATGATACTGGAATTAATGATATCTGTTAGAATTCTCTTAAAAACACATCTGATTCTAAGCATTTTTTTCTTTGGGAGATTATTTATTGCTTTTCCACTATCTTTTTCTAAAACAGGATAATTTAAATATTCTATTTTCTTGTTTGTTAATATAACAATTAGCGCTTTTTTTGTAAATGTTCATTTCACTTAGTTTGTGTCTTTTATTGATATAAAATTGTGGAAAAATTTTCTTATGTCATCAAAATTTATGATGCACTCATGCATTTCCTCTTTTATACTGATAAATTTTAAATCAAATTAAATAAATCAATGATTTAATATATTTTCCATAAAGCCAAATCCCAGTTTTATTAATTACATACTTGTATTTTATTTTACTTCCAATTTTATTAATCTCTTTTTTGATTCTCAGAATTTCTGTTTTGTTATTTAAGTGGGGATATTTAATGTGTTTTTTTTTTTAAGTTTCATTTTAGTTGCTTAACCAAATAATTGATCTGCTGTTTTTATTTTTTATTGATGCACCAATTTCGATATGTAAAATTTCCCCTAAGTACTGCTATGGCTACATCACATTGATTTTAGCATTTTCTTTCATTGTCATTCTCTTTAATGAAAATATTATTTGTTTCTGTGATTTATTTTATACCTCACTCCTTTAAGATTTGATTATTTAATTCCTAATTTATTTTAATCTATTCTTCCATTGCCCTTTTTTGAGTGTAATTTTTCTGTTATCTGAAAGGGGTCCACTTAAAAGATGTTTTTTTTTTTTTCATTTGATTATGAGATTTTTTTAATGCTCTAATGTATGGTTAGTTTTGAATTTTGCAAACAACCAGTAAGTAACCAGAAAAAGAGTTATGCTCCTTGCTGTTCACATTTAATTTTGTACAGACATCTAACATCTAAATTTTCTAAAATTCTATTAAACTCTTTCATTTATTTCTTATTTTATTTATGGTTAAATTTGCTTAGTTTCAAGAGGAAAAAAATAAGATTTCCCCACAAGTATAGTTTTAACATCTATTTTCTCTAATTTTTCATTCAACTTTTCCTATAAGAAATGATAATATGCCATTTCGCACAAATGTTTAGTCTTGATGTTGCTTCAGTATCTATGATTCATTTTAGTGAGATGAAATAGCTTTGATTCTTTCTGTTAATTAGATTTATTTTTACTTTTGGTTTATCAGTTATTATGATTGCTACCCCTTCCTTTTTTACTTCAGTCAAAACATAATCTACTGTTCTCTGGATCTTTGTTTCAATTTTGCATTTGTCTTTCTATTTCACATGTTACTTTTATAAATGGCATATTGTAGGTTCCTTGTTTCTAATTCATTTTGTTATCAACCTCTATTTTATGGATGAGTCTGTCCCATTTACATTTATACTTATGATTATTAGCTAGGCATTTCCTTTCTTCCTATTTTAATTCTATTTTCTCCTATTTAACCCCCTCTCCAGCAATTTAACAGTTTCAACTGTTAACATGATTGGAGGGCTGGATTATGATATTCTGGAGAGCAATGGAGCTCGAATTATATCTAAGAATCACCAGTCAGCAAAACTAAGTATAATCCTTCAGTGTAGAAAGTGGGTCTTCAATGAAATAGAGGACATTCAAGCATTCATTATGAAAAGACCAGAGCTGAATAGAAAATTTTATTTTAAAATATAACACTCACAAATAGCATAAAGAAGTAACCAGGAAAGGAAAATCCTCAGAGGCTCAATAAGGTTTATATTTTTATATTAATACTTGGAAAGACAATATTTGTAACTCACAAGAACTTTTTCATTATTATGGCATTTACAAGGAGTATATATAGAAGATACACATGCATTGAATATGAATGGATAAAATCTAACATGTTATTTATAAAATTTTAAAATTAGTGAGAAATGTACTGGGAGAAAGGGAAAGGAAAAGGTAGAATGGTATAAATTATCTGACATAAAAAAGCAAGAAAAAAGTTTTTTTACAGTGGCAGGGCAAAGGGGCTTAGATAGGGAGTGACAACTCTTATCAGAAACAGGTTAAAGAGGAAATAATATACATATTTAATATTGTAATGTTCTGTTCTTTAAATTATAATTCTTCTCTTGGAGCATATCTCTTGGGGAGCTTCTGGAGGCAGCCTTAGTTTCAGTTCAGTTCAATAATCCAAAAATGCAGCCAGGAGTTAAAGTCCAGATCCTTTATTGTCTCTTCCCTAATCTTATTTCTTTCACTTGGGGCTCAGCTAGTTTTCTGGAGGCCTTCCTTTCTCCTTGGTTCCCAAGGGTTCTTGTCCAAATGTCTTAAGCCTCTTGTCTTCCCAATGTCTCCAGCCAGCACAAAAGTTAAGAGCGAATGGATATGACTCCACCTCCAAGAGTGTGGGATTGTGGGTTTCTACCTTGTGAATCTCCTGGAAGTCAATCCTAATTCTGAATCTCCTGGAAGTCCATGAGCAGGCTTTTCCTTTAGACTTGTGAATCTCCTGGACTTGCAAATCTCCCCACTGAATCCTGGCTCTGAATCTTCTCTCAGATAGTGGGCTTTTCCTTTTATATGCTCTCTAAAGGTATAAAGTCTAATGTGTGAACCAATGAGCAAACTCCTTTAAAGGTATGATGAGCTCCTTTAAAGTTGTGAACTAAGTGCATAAGTACATAAGTACCTTGTCTCAAGTTCTGGCCCATAACATCTCCTTGTAGGATCAGATCAACCATGCTAAATTAGATAATTATCATCTCTTATCCATTCCAGTGACTTAGTACCTTGTAAGAATCTTAACATATATGAATATAGAGATCTATCTTACCCTATAGGGAAGTAGGAAGGGAAGAGATTAAGAGAAGGGAAAAAATGTTAGAAATAGGGACATTTTGTGGGAGGGGATGATCAGAAACAAAACACTTTTGAGGAGGGATAGGTGAAAGCAGAAAGAGAATAGAATAAGCAGAAGGAGATAGTTAGAAATGTCAAACGTAAAAAAGAATTTTGAAGCATGGTTCTCTTATGAAGATCTTTTTTTTTTCAGATGTACATGGAACTAGGTCAAAATTATTAAAAATGAGATCCATTCCCCAAATGATAAATAATCAAAAGACATAAACTATGCCCAAAGGGGATAAAATCATTCATATCCTTTGACCTAACAATACTGCTTTTAGGCATGAATCCAAAAGGAGATTTTAAAAAGAAAAAGAACTTGTATATGTACATACGCAAAAATATTTATAGCAGATCCTTTCTCAAACCAAGACGAAGACATCTGAAATATCCTTGTTCCCTCTGATATTATTTAGTTGTAGTTCCATGATGAAGAATAGCACAATAGCTAATTCACAGGTAACTATCAATAGATTTGAAGAGAGGAAATCTTTTCTTTAGACAGCTACAGCTTGAACACAATCACCAAAATATAATTATATTTATTTATCTTTTGATTAAATCATCTATTAAAATAGCCCATTCCAATATCTCTTTGCATGATTAACTGAAATTGAAGTTTCAACTCCAAACACTTTATGTTAGTGTGTAGATATTCATAAAATATCATTGGAACTTTTGGAGGGATAAAATATCCTAGTCATTTAGCATCAGCCATAACTTCTCTTAAAGACATTCGATTCTTTCCATCCAGTGACTGATTCAAAAATCTAGTATCAAGAAGAAGCAATTAGACTTGGAACAAATGACTATTTAACTAATCACAAAGTTCTCTTAGTAGATTTTTCCAAATATCAGGACACATAAGCATAGCATTTCAGAATTAATAGCAAGGGAGCTCAAAGACAATTTAGTTTTACCCCCACCTGAAAATTCCTTTTACAAGAGTTGAATTTTAGAATTTGAAGAAATTTCATCCTCATCTAACTCAGCCTATTGACCAAAGTAATGTCCATTGTAAGCACAATTCAACTGTACTTATGTAACTTTTCTTTAATATTGCAAATGATGGACCATGACATCATTGTGGATTACTCCCTACATTTGAACATATGGATTCAAAGCTAAGAGCATGGGGAAACTTCATAGACTTTCAGAGTTAGAAGATGAATCTGAGGACATCTAATCTAATACATAACTTAGTATGAAATCCTTTTTGCAACATCTAGATATGTGACCACCCATCCTCTAAAATGATGTCAAGGGGTTATCATCAATGATATCCTCTCATTATTGTTATGTTTCAGTTATATATTTCAGTGCAGCCATTCCTAATAGCCCTAAGGCAGAATACTTTATACTTTGTCTAGAAACTCTTACACAGACAAGTACCAAATCAGTGAAATGCCTTTCCAGATCTGATCTCTTCAGGGGATGGTTGTTTCCCAATCCTCCTATGGCCTTATGCATTCAAAGAAGCTGCTGCTGCACCTATCACAGCTGCTTACTTACAAAATAGCTGGAAAATTCAGTGAATCATTTCTGTGTTTAAATGTGTTAATCCATTATGCTCTTCTTGTCAGTTTATAAATAAAGTGACATTTGATCTCTGTACATGGGTGCCCCTGTCTTTGTTAAGAGCAGATTGCCTGAGGACAGAAAATCATGCAACTGAACAAGAACACTAAGAAGAAGATATTGCATATACTTTGGTTAACAATATCATATTCCATAGAGAAGCCTTAAGTACAGTTTCAGGCTTATACTTATAGCTTGTCATAACACATGAAAGCAGATTCTTTCTGACTGCCTAGGAAGGTTAGAGTCAGAGACCAAGTGCAGTTGTCTTTGTTGTAAGTAACTAGAGTTCAACTAGTCTCTCAGATTAAAGTAGTGACAAGTGCAGGGAGAATGGATAAATAAGAACTTCATTTTCATCCAAAGATGTGTTATTCTGTTTCCCCATAAAAACAATTAGGAAAAGGACAAAGTCCTAATCACTCATCCATGTGTTTTCTGATATCTATTCTTTTTCAGATTCATTGTTTCCCACTTCAAGCTGAACACAGCCCTTAGATTTCCATGAAAATGTCAATGGTATCTGGTGAATTACACTCCAGCTTGTCATCATTGAATATGATATTCTTTGAGATACCTCCAAATTATTATGACATTTTGGGTGCATGAGATTCTTGTTTTATACAGATATTTCATCATGATGAAGTCTCTAGTAAAGGAATTTGACCTGTAGCCAGAATGGCTTAAAGTAAAAAATAAAGATATAATCTACTCCAACTTATCCCTTATGTTCTACTCCCTTCAGCTAGAATTTCCTTATGGATAGATCCACCCAGTTATTTGATTTTGCCCATATCTCAGTGCAGATTTGTCCAAAATGGAACCAATAATTTTCCATCCCAAAATTATCTTTTCTCTTCACTTCCTTATCCTTGCAGGTGACATCATCTGCCCAGTAACCAAAGATTGAAGCCCTGAATATATTTTACTCTTTCCCTTTTTTCCTTTCTCTTTCCACATTCATTCAGTTGCCAAACTCTGTAAATTCTACCTCAGCAATATAGTTAATATATATCATATTCTTTGTAAATATACTGCCACCACCCTGTTCAAGTTGGCCTCATTATTATCCTACAGGAAATTGTAATAGCTTATCAACTGGTTTTACTTCTTTTAGTATGCCCCTATGTAATTTATTCTTCATGCAGGTGCCAAAATAATCATCCTAATGCATGGTTTTGACCTCCTACCTAAGCTGGAAAGCCTCCAGAGGTAAATAACCAAAACAATGAAGGACTTTGAGTTTGTTACATGAAGATCAATTGGAGAAACTGGGGAAGTGTTTCCTTGAGAATTCAATATTCAGTAGAACATGAGTTTCCTATTATTTGAAGTCTTCAAGCAAAGTCTGGAGGGTTGATTGTTAGTGCTATTGCTTATGCAGATTATTTTTTTCAGTTTAGGAGCTGAGTTAAATCACTTATGAATTCTTTCCAACTCTATTTTTTTTGTTTTTAATTCTGAAATATGTCATTCTCTTGCTTTAAAATTTTTTCAGAGATTACTTCATTCACCTAAAATTAAAACACTGGCTATTTCTCCAATTTCCAGTGACATCTTCTGACTCTACATTTATAGATTATGTCCTTTATAATATGAATTGACTCCTTCCTCATTTTCATATGCCTTGAAACTATATAGTTTAGAAGTTAAAAGTATCTTAGAGATTGTCAAGTTCATTCTGACATTTCATAGAAAAGGGATTATAATTATAAGATTACATAGGGAGTAAATGGTAGCCTGGAGTCACTTTGACAACAAATCTATTGATCATTTCATTACAGCAGGCCTCTTTAAATATTGATTTTTTTTCATATTCCTCCCTCTTTGTTAGGTGTTAAGTGAAATCACTGTCCCTGAAACCTCTTCTGATTTCTTTTCCTTCCCCTTCATGAATATTTTCTTTTTGTATTTAAGTTTCCTTGCACATTTCATCTAGGATCATTGTTTGCCCCCATCTTTTTTAACTTGTACTGGTTAAACTTATTTATGGGCATATCACATCTTTCCCCTAAAATATCTAAACCCCTTTCATACAAGTATTATTATAGCACTCTTCATCTTCAACTTCTTGATATAGAAGACAATGCTAAATATTAATACATATATATGCATATATATGAAAACTTTTCTAACTGAAATAATGGCTCATCAATAATCTATATAGGATGGTCAAAGCATTTCTTATTTATTTACATGCAAACACATTTTTTCCTATACATGTTTCTTCAGATTTTCAGGAAATGCCTTTCCCAATTACTATAAAGAAATAACACTTTAAGATTCTCTTTTTGGTGCCTTCTTGTTAATGAGCTATTTATAGATAACCTGGGAGTCAGATCAATTTGTATGAGACTAGTGGAAATTGATTATTTAATACTCTGTGCCTAAATGAGAGGAAGAGTTGGTAAGAACTTGGGAAAGGAAAAATCTTTCTAGCTACCTTTTTAAGAGATTGTTCTTGAATTTATTCAAAAAAAGATCTCTAAAGGGAAGGAAAGTTTCTAAGAAGAAGATGCCAGAATCTTAATTATCTCAATACTGCAACCAAACCATGTTAGAGATTTTGCAGGAGAAAAGTAGGCAATAACATTTATCTAGTACTTATGTGACAGATCCTGTGCTAAGCATTTTTATACATTATTATTAGTTTATCCTTTCTTACTTTTGTTTGCTGTTGGGTCAAAAATGTTTATTTGTAATTCTATTTATGATATTTTTTTTTGTAAAAGAGACATTTGAAGGGAAGATACTCAAGCCTTTGTATATGAACCTTGATGTACTTCTGTCTAGCTGGGGGATCATGATTAAGAGACCAGCACAATGACAAGAGACATTACAAAATCTAAGAACCTAAAAAAAGACAGGCTTTAAAAGGCAGGGGGAGAGAGGATGGGGATGTGACAATGTGAATCTACAGAGCTGTCATTCTAAAAGAGAAAATTGTAGCCATTGGAAAAGATGTTAGAAATAAAAAAGACTAGCAGGGCAAGGCATAGAAGAGATTGTTCTTTGTCCTGAGAAAATTACTAATGTTGCTGACCTTGTACCTAAGTCATAATGTCTCACTTTGCTAATACTTGATTATTGAATTTTTGCTTCTTGATTTATTGCTGGCTAAGTTTAGAGTTCTTAAAAGTTAATTCAGCTTTTGGTGCCAAGATGATAGAGTGAGGAAGGAACACTCTGCAGCCCTCTCAGATTCCCCTTCCAATAACCATAAAATTCTCTCACAATTGATCTACCAGCATGGAAGATAAGGTTTATCTCACAGGAGTAAGAGGTATAGCAGCAACAACAGGTGTAGAAGCCTTCAGCAAAGCTCCAAGCCTGAAACAATCTATTAATTAGCCGTCACTTTCCTACAAATCAGGAGCCCCATGTTCCCACTCTAGCAGCCTTGGTTCCAGGACTAACCACCAGCCAGGCCTTTACTCCATTTCTGCTCAGTAGTGTCAGACCTGACTCAGAGCTGGTTAACAATGAGATCATGCCATTAACCTGTTTCCATAGAAACTCAGCAGTAAGGCCTAGTCCTTGGGCAGACCAACAAGAAGATTTTTCCTCTAGAGCCAGCCACCAGAAAGACCATAGCAACAAAATAGTAAGGCCTACCAACCCCACTGGCAGGGAAGGCCATCAGCTAAATCCTACACTTATGGATTTCAAAAGGGATGCCCCATCATAGTATGGCTCAGCAAGGAAGCCTACTTTTCAATGAAAGAATCAAAGCCCTGAAGCCCATTGAAAGCCAGAAATGAGAGCCTGAGCGTGAAAATATAAAACTCAACCCAACAAAAACAGAGACACATAAAGAAAGAAAAACATTAATTAAATCCAGGGAGAATCAAGGCAAAAACTTAGAATAGAGCAATAGTGTCTGAAATACCTACATGTTAAGCCCCAAAGAAAAATGTAAATAGATCTCAGGTTTTACACAATGAATTCCAGGAAGACTTAAAAATATTTTTAAACAGCAAATTAGAGCACTAGAGTGGATAAAAAAAAAGAGCATAAAAATCAGTAGTGTAAGAGAATCATGAGAGAAAAAACATCAACAACATGGGAAAAGACATAAAAAAATTTACTGAGGAAAAAAATACTAAAATTTGTATTAACCAAATAGGGAAAATAAGTAAAAAAAACTCAATGAAAAAATTCCTTAAACATTAAAGTTGAGCAAGTGGAAGATAAAGACTTTATAAGTTATCAAGATACAATAAAACAAAACAAAAAAAAAAAAAAAAGAAAGAAAGAAAGAAAGAAGAAAATGTTTAGTTTCTCATTGGAAAAATAACTGACCTAGAAAATAGATCCAGAAGAGATAATGTAAGAATCATTGGGCATATGTAAACCATAATAATAAGAAAATTCTGGAAAACATCTTTTGAAGAAATTATCAAAGAAAACACACACACGTATATGTATATGTATACATGTATACATATATGCATACATATATAAAACCAGAAGGCAAAACATAAATTTATCATTACCTTGAAAGAGTTCCCCAAAATAAAGCTTCCAAAAATGCCATAGCTGAATTCCAGAAAACACAGATCAAGAAGAAAGTATTGTAAGCAGCCAAAAACAAATAATTCTGAGATAAGAAAGCTATAGTCAGGATTATATAGGTTTTGACATCTTCTAATTTGAAGAATCAGAGAGCTTAGGATATGATATGCCAAAAGGCAAAGGAGTTAGGATTACAACCAAGAATCACCTAACCAACACAACAGAACAGAATTTTTCAGAAGAAAAAAAGATAGTTAGTAAAATAGAGTACTTACAAGCATTCCTAATTAAAAGACCAGAGCTAAATATTAAAAATGACATATAAATAAAAGACTCAAAAGAAACATGAAAAGATAAAAAAGAAAAATATGAAAGAGAAAAATAAATTAAAAATTCAGAAATGATTAACTACTTATATTTCCATAAGACAAAATAAGATTTGTAATTCTTAAGACTGTTAATACTATAAGAGTAATTAAAAGGAGTATAGGTGGACAGAGAATGTGGATATAAGTTAATGTTTTACCCACCCAAACCCATCCCTATTGGAAATTCACTGAAAGGAGAAAGATTTGATAGGATAAATTATCCTATATAAAAGGGGAATTAAATAGCCATTACAATGGAGAAGAAGATGATTGGCAGTATCAGGCAAAGCTTAGTGTTACTTTTATCAAAATTACCTCAAATAGGGAATAACATACACACATAGTTGGGATACAGAAACTTATTCTATATTACAAATAAAAAGGGACAGAAATAATAGAAGGGTGAAGAAATAGACTTTAAAAGGAGACTATATTGGGAAAGGCAATGATCAGAAGTAAAATACTTGTGAGTAGGTGATGGAGGCTCTAGTCCGAGATACATAAGGGAAACAGTATGGATGGAAATGCACAATAATCATAATTATAGATGCTATTGATGATTTTGATAGATACTACTTATAATTTTAACAAAAAAATCATTGACATCATCGTCGACTCAAAATTATATTTTTATCCAGAAATTTAGCAAGTTTGCCTTCTATATGCATAATAACATTTTTTCAATGTTCTGTTCTTTCATATGAAGCAATTTGTTGCTCAGTTAAGTACACCTTGAAAGTTTACTTGCATAATATAGATGTGCTCAAAATTTTAAGCTTAATAGTTACTCTGATTCCATGTTCTAAGAGAGTTTCATTCTGCATATGGCAAGAAGCATTACACCAGAGTAATATGGATAGCAGAATATGTCTATAAAATACAAGAAACACAATTTACCTGACCATAGATAAATGATGAGGATGATTCCTAAACTCCCCCAAAATGGGGTTATTCTAAATTCTGAATCCATTTAAATAATGAAAGAAAGAAATGTAAATATTTCAAACCTGATCAATAGAACTTAATAACATTTGCAGTTGATAAGTAAGTTCATTTGAGAAGAGAAGATGGTTGGAAACAAAGAACCTGAGAAATCACCCGGTAGATCAACTAGTTTAGCCTAGACATTGTGATCAGAAGGATATTATTCAAACATAGTGTTGATCAACTCAGTTTGGAACTCAAAACATCTCCGATAAAAAGAAGTTCCTATGCCCCAAAAGTTATCAAATTGTGTATACCCTTTGATCCAGCATTGCTGCTATTGGGCTTATAACCCAAAGAAATACTAAAGAGGTTTGGAGAGACTTGCATCAACTGATGCTGAGTGAAATGAATAGAACCAGAAGATCGCTGTACACTTCAATGCTTTATGAGGATGTATTCTGATGGAAGTGGATATCTTCAACATAAAGAAGATCCAACTCACTTCAGGGTTGATCAATGATGGACAGAAACAACTACACCCAGAGAAGGAACACTGGGAAGTGAATGTAAAATATTAGCACTACTGTCTATCTACCCAGGTTACTTATAACTTTGGAATCTAATACTTAATGTGCAACAAGAAAATTGGATTTACAGACATATATTGTATCAAGGTTATATTGTAACACATGTAAAATGTATGGGATTGCCTGTCATCTAGGGGAGGGAGTAGAGGGAGGGAGGGGATAATTTGGAAAAATGATTACAAGGGATAATGTTATAAAAAAATTACTAATGCATATATACTGTCAAAAAATTTATAATTATAAAATAAAAAAAATAAAAAAATAAAAAGAAGCTCCATTCATCAAGGAATGTCCACAAATAGCTCCTCCTGAAACAAAATGGGGGCACCAATGTTTCAAGTTTCAATTTTGGTTTAGTTGTACAGATGGGAGTTACCTTGGGTTTTTCTTACTAATATGCTTCTTTGCATAGATTTTGAAGGCATTTTTACATTCTCCTCCACAGATACTATGTGTCTCAGATTCTTGTGTAGCTTATGATATAATTTAGTATTCATTCATTGCATTTAATATTTAATAATTTAATATTTTATTTCTTTTACTTAATTACTAAGTAAATGTTATATTTAGATATAATAGTGTCTTCACTATCATTTTCTTGTTTATGCAAATGAAGCCTCAAGAGCTAAAGTGATGAATAGAGGGAGTATATTTCTCCTAACTAGTTTGCCACAGTAGAGTAACAGAATGTCAGTGTAAACACAAACACATGGTATTGGTCCCTCTCTGAGAACCTGGCCCTCCCAATGTGAGCTATAAGATAGAGATCCATCTCAGCAAATGAACTAGTATCCAGAGCTCCTTCTGAAAGATGTGAGGTGTTATACAGTGGCCATTGATACTCCCTATCTTGCCTTTTACACAAGAACTCATACTCAAGTGTTTGATTGAAAAATATGCTTGAACAGCTCAATATGTAAAAAAGCCCAATGTCACCCCCTTAGAGATTTCTTTCAAGGTTAACATCATTATTTTGATTACTAGTTTAGTTTAGGCCCAATACTTAAATTTGTTTTTAATCTAGTTAACTGCATTGTTGTCTAGTCCACATCTCCACCATCATGTCCACAAGGAAATCAAAAGATATTATTCAAAAATAATAAATGAACCTGGAAAGACTTGTGATAAAAAGTAAAGTGAGTAGAACCACTATATATAATAATTGATATTATCTGATAAATAATTATGTATGACTTAACTATCCTTATAAATACAATGTAGCCAAGGCAATCTCAAAAGATTCATGATGAAAAATACTATCTGCCTCTGGAGAAAAAAAAAAAACAAAACTGATGTTATCTGAATACAGATTGAAACATATTATTTTTCATCACCTTTTCCTTCCTTCTTTCCTTCTTTCCTTCCTTCCCTGACATTGTACAAAATAACTAATATGGGAATTATTTATATGATTGAATATGTATAACCTGTCTCAAATTTCTTACCATATCAGGATGGGGGAGAGAGAAAAGAGAAAAAAAGATAAAATTTGGAATATAACATTTTTTGAAAAGCACCATCGAATATTAAACATTGTTTTTACACATAATTTGGAAAGAAAAAATGTTATTTTAAAATAAATGTAATGTTTGCATAAAATAATAAATATGCCTTATTAAAAATGTATCATATTTTGGCCTTGTAACTTTGCAAAAATACAATTGAAGTAAATCTCTATGGTTCATTTGTGATGAATCCCTCCTAGTTCAAAGTGAATATTGCTTAAAGAAAGAGAGAAAGAGAGAGAGAGGGAGAGAGAGGGAGAGAGAGGGAGAGAGAGGGAGAGAGAGGGAAAGAACCTAGCCTAGGAACCAAAACATTAAAACCTTTCTTTCCCCAAATCCAGTGTTATTGGTAAAACTCTAAATGTCAGAATCCCACTGTCCACCTCAGTGTTGAACATCTTCTTTCCCTGCTCTCTTCATCAGAGTTCTCTGCTCTTAGGTTTCACAATGTGTAGTTGGTAATCATCCTTCCCAGAGATGAAACTCCAATTTTATGAACACAGCTTTCTTCTACTTACCCATCATGTTCCACCTTTGAAAATGCTTATTTTCAATTGATTGGGACTGCACAAAAGAAAATGAAGAGAGGAAGAAAAACATGTAGGTGCTTTTCAAATAACAGTCTTTGAGTCCCAGATAGTTAGGAAGAGCTCATTGTCAATCATTCAGAATTTGACATCAGCTGGTTGCTGAGCAAGAGACCCACTTTCTTTATTTTCCAGAAAAACACTTTGGTGTTATATTATAGTCAGTGTGTGGAAAACAAGGCCAGTTTCTGGGCAAGAAAATGACTAGCTCCAAAATCTCCAGGCAGAAGGTCCTTTCTATTTGCTGGGTCATGTGCCAGGTTCCATTTTCTATTTAAGAGGAACCAATTTTACACATCCAGATAGCTACACACACCAAATTGTATTTGTTTTTAAAATAATGAATAGGAGCTTTATTATAGCCTACTTCTCCATGGGGTGTGCCTTTGTGAATTTATTTCTTCTGCATTAGCAAAGCTTCATTACAACATATAAACAGGCTCAGGCACCCGTGCTGGGAAGCTATGGAGTCACTATGCAGAATGGATGGCTCTGTCTGTCCTCCCTGTTTCTGTCAATGATAACCTCAGTGGAGGATTCCAGCAGGTCCCTGACTCACTAGGGAAGCTAGAGCTGTCAGAGACAGGGAAATGAGTCTGCAGCACCCAGAGTGACTGCTTTCTGAAGAAAAGTGTTGATATCAGCTCAGAGGGGGAAAATAAATGCTAACTACCATGCCATTTTCCTACTGTTCCCCTGAGTGGGCATGTGGACAGAAACCTCCATCTTCCTGCCAGAAATCCCAGCAGCCTGCTGGGAGAGAAGTTGCAACAGAAAGAGGAGAAGATAAGGCATAACAGGTAATGAGGAAGAGCAAATCACATCTCACAGTTTAAAAAAAGAGGTCTTCCAGACAACACTGTCATCTGTATGTTGGAAGCGTCAAAAGCCAGGACAATACAATTACTGGGAGAAGGACAAAGATGGCTTGAGATCTGGGGAGACAGCAATAAGGACATGAGGCAGAGGAGTTTGGAAGCTCTCTTTTGTTTCTGTTGCCACCACTTAATAATGCTCACAATACAACATTTACACAGTATGTTCTTATCACAGCCTCTGTGATATTTTGCCAAATATCACTGAGCCTATCTTAAGGATCTGGAAATTGTAACACTCAGGCCAGTTGTTCTGCCTAAGATTACTCAGAAAGCTCAGGTCCTCTGATTCCAAAACCAATGTTTCTCCCATTACATCATACTAATTGACTGCATCAAAAGTTTATTGCATATAAAATATGTGTAAATCTTACTTCAGTAATCTGAAAATGTAATGACAATTAACCATAATTGGGAGTTAGAATCAGAGCAGTAACAAGGCCAGGATGATCAGGAAATTGATCCAGTTTCCCACAATTTAAGGTCGCTGATAGAATTTGCTATTCTCCTGAGCACATAATGACACTTGTGTGTCATTTGGAAAAAAAAAACACTCAATTATCTTGGCCTTAATTTTGATGTTAATAAAATAAATAATTTAGAGTAAATATCCTCTAAAGTCCATTATTACTCTAAAATTCATGAGATGAGCTATTGATTAATTAGGAAGAATAATTAGGGTATTTTTTTAAAATAAGTATACTAATTTTTATGAAGGAATGAGGAATTGTAGTATCATTTAATATACTCAGAATTTTTATTCATTTCTTTGTTATTCATTGTTATAGAGAATATTCTTTTGATTAAAGTAACAACCTCTAAATCATGGATTAAAAAAAAAAATTCTGGCTATACCTATACTCCCAATTTTCCCCTTTGGGAACTACCAACACTTCTCTAGAAATGGAGTTAATATCATCTGTACTCTCAATTCAGGTAAATAAAATTAAACAAAATTTGATTGAACAATATTGCTCCTTCTGTCTTGGTCTATGTTGTGGGAAGGGAGGGAAAGGAAGGGGATAGAAAGGAAGGCAAGGAAAAAAGAGGAAAGGGGAAGAAAGGCCTCCAATCCTATTATCAGATACATGCCTCCTCAAGTTACAATGACTACTATAGGAAAATAAGTTCCAATAGCAAGGTTCTTGATGCTGAGGCTTGAAGCCTCCACACTTACTCTCAGGTAGATATAGGGAGGCAATGGGAAAAAAAAGAGAACTGATTTTCACTTCTTATCCCATCTCTGACATTTTCTATTTGTGTTTCCTGGGTCAAATCACTTCAGTTTCATGGACTTCATCTTTTACCTCATCTGTAACATGAAGGCTTTGAACTAGATGCCTTTTTAGATTTCTTCCAATGCTACACCAATAATCCTATGATTATTCCAAAAAGGCACTTCTGAGAAATTACTATCAAGATATTCTTGAAAGGTAAGTCCCTCAGCTCCTCATGTCTGTCTATTAATCCTGTCCTTTTAGGTTCATGACATGAGGCATGACATGTGACACTCACACATTGTCTTTCCATATTCCCAGACTCATAGCATGGGAACGTTTCTCATCTCATCACTGCTGCACGCACCACTCATTTTACTGCTTTTTACTGCCAAAAATAACTTTTATGTGGAATTGCAATCTCTTTCTTCTCTACTTCATCCCCTACCTGTGTCGATCTCCTCAATCTTTGGATTATCCAAACTACTGACAAGAAGACTCCAAACACAACCACTGAGTACCTTAGAAGATGACAAAAATTTCAGGTTTAAATTCTGGTAAGGTGCCTCTCTATTCAACTAATCTTGTCCTTTACAGAGTCCTTCACATAGATACTGTATCCTCAAGGAAGGTCCCATGCTCTCCAAAGTTGTCATGAACATCATTCACCCCATTATGCTTTTAGCACATCTGTGGTCCTGGAATGACTACATGGTTCTAGTGCTACACAAAGTTCCCTTCTTCCAAAGATAATGTCCATTAGTGTAGACTTTGTTTTTTATCTTAATTTTAAAATTTTTATTATAGCTTTTTATTTACAAGATATATGCATAGGTAATTTTTCAGCATTGACAATTTCAAAACCTTTTGTTCCAATTTTTTCCCCTCTGGAAGTTTTATATCTCTAGAGGCCTACTTGCATAAAATAGAGAAAGAGAAGGTCAATGAATTGGGCTTACAACTAAAAATGCTAGAAAAGGAACAAAGTAAATACCCCCAGACAAACATGAAACTTGAAATTCTAAAAATAAAAGGTGAGATTAATAAAATTGAAAATAAAATAATTATTGAATTAATTAATAAAACTAAGAGTTGGGTCTATGAAAAAAACAACAAAATAGACAAGCCCTTAGTAAATCTGATGAAAAAAAGGAAAGAGGAAAAGCAAATTGTTAGTCTTAAAAATGAAAAGGGAGAACTCACCACTAATGAAGAGGAAATTAGAACAATAGTTAGGAGCTATTTTGCTCAAATTTATGCCAATAAATTTGATAACTTAAATGAAATGGAAGAATACCTCCAATTTTCCCCATCCTTCCTCCCACCCTCTCCCCCAAATGGCAGGTTGACCAATACATGTTAAATGCTTTGTATTTTTTTTGGCATGAGTAATTTTTTTATAACATTATCCCTTGTATTCATTTTTCCAAATTTTCCCCTCCCTCCCTCTACTCCCTCCCATAGATGACAGGCAATCCCATACATTTTACATGTGTTACAGTATAACCTAGATATAATATATGTCTGTAAATACAATTTTCTTGTTGCACATTAAGTATTGGATCCCGAAGGTATAAGTAACCTGGGTAGCTAGACAGTAGTGCTAACAGTTTACATTCAATTCCTAGTGTTCCTTCTATGGGTGTAGTTGTTTCTGTCCATCATTGATCAATTGGAAGTGAGTTGGATCTTCTTTATGTTGAAGATAATCACTTCCATCAGAATATGTCCTCATAGAGTATTGTTGTTGAAGTATATAGTGATCTTCTGGTTCTGCTCATTTCACTCAGCATCAGTTCAGGTAAGTCTCTCCAAACCTTTCTGAATTCATCCTGCTTGTCATTTCTTGCAGAGCAATAATATTTCATAACCTTCATATACCATAATTTACCCAACCATTCTCCAATTGATAGACATCCACTCATCTTCCAGTTTCTAGCCACTATGAAAAGAGCTTCCACAAATATTTTGGCACATACAGATCCTTTTCCCCTCTTTAGTATTTTTGGGGTATAAACCCAGTAGTAGCCCTGCTGGATCAAAGGGTATGCACAGTTTGATAATTTGTGGGACATAGTTCCAAATTGCTCTCCAGAATGGCTGGATTCTTTCACAACTCCACCAATGTATTAGTGTCCCAGTTTTCTCACATCCTTCCAATATTGATCATTATTTGTTCCTGTAATCTTAGCCAATCTGACAGATGTGTAGTGGTATCTCAGAGTTGTCTTAATTTGCATTTCTCTGATCAGTAGTGATTTGGAACACTTTCATATGAGTGGAAATAGTTTCAATTTCATCATCTGAGAATTGTCTGTTCATATGCTTTGACCATTTATCAATTGCAAAATGGTTTGATTTAATATAAATTAGGGTCAGTTCTCTATATATTTTGGAAATGAGACCTTTATCGGAACCTTTAACTGTAAAAATATTTTCCCAATTTGTTACTTCCCTTCTAATCTTGTTTGAATTAGTATTGTTTGTGCAGAAACTTTTTAGTTTGATGTAATCAAAATCTTTTATTTTGTGATCAATAATGATCTCTAGTTCTCCTTGGGTCTCCACAGGTCTGAGAGGTAGACTATCTTCTGTTCCTCTAATCTATTTATGATCTCATTCTTTATGCCTAAATCATGGACCCATTTTGATCTTATCTTGGTATATGGTGTTGAATGTGGATCCATACATAATTGCTGCCATACTAATTTCCAATTTTCACAAGGGTTTTTTTTTTTCAAATAATGAATTTTTATCTGAAATGTTGGTATCTTTGGGTTTATCAAACACTAGATTGCTATAGTTGTACCCTTTTTTGTCCTTTGTACCTAATCTGTTCCACTGATCGACTGGTCTATTTCTTAGCCAATACCAAATGGTTTTGGTGACTGCTGCTATATAATATAGTTTTACATCAAGTACACCTAGATCACCTTCATCTGACTTTTTTTTTCATTAATTCCCTTGAAATTCTCTGCCTTTTATTCTTCCATATGAACTTTGTTGTTATTTTTTCTAAATCACTAAAATGGTTTCTTGGGAGTCTGATTGGTATAGCAGTGAATAAATAGACTAGTGTGGGGAATATTGTCATCTTTATTATATTTGCTCGGCCTATCCACAAACACTGGGTATCTTTCCAATTATTTAAATCTGACTTTATTTTTGTGGCAAGTGTTTTGTAATTTTGATCATATAATTCCTGACTTTTCTTTGGTAGATTGATTCCCAAATATTTTATGCTCTTGACATTTGTTTAGAATGGAATTTCTCTTTGTATCTCTTGCTGTTGCATTTTGTTGGTGATGTATAAAAATGCTGAGGATTTATGTCTATTTATTTTGTACCCAGCAACTTTACTAAAGTTGTGAATTATTTCTAATAACTTTTATTAGAATCTCTGGGGTTTTCTAAGTATACCATCATATCATCTGCAAAGAGTGACAGTTTGATTTCCTCATTAGCTACTCTTATTCCTTTAATCTCTTTCTTGACTCTTATTGCCAAGGCTAACATTTCTAATACAATATTGAATAGTAATGGTGATAGTGGACAACCTTGTTTCACTCCTGATCTTACTGGGAAAGGTTCCAGTTTTTCTCCATTACATATAATGCTTATTGATGATCTTAAATATATGCTCTTGATATTCTAATGAAGAGTCCATTTATTCCTATATTCTCAAGCATTTTTAGTAGCAGTGGATGTTGGATTTTATCAAATGCTTTTTCTGCATCTATTGAGATGATCATATGGTTTTTATTAATTTGATTATTAATATGGTCAGTTATACTAATAGTTTTCCTTATATTAAATCAGCCCTGCATTCCTGGTATAACTTCTACTTGATCATAGTGTAATATCCTGGGGATGATTTTCTGAAGTCTTTTTGCTAATATCTTATTTAAGATTTTAGCATCAATATTCATTAAGGAAATTGATCTATAGTTTTCTTTCTCAGTTTTCGATCTACCTGGTTTAGGTATCAGTACCATGTCTGTGTCATAAAAGGAGTTTGGTAGGACTCCTTCATCCCCTATTTTTTCAAATAATTTATATAGCATTGGGGCTAATTGTTCTTTAAATGTTTGGTAGAATTCACATGAAAACCCATTTGGTCCTGGGGATTTTTTCCTGGGGAGTTGATTAATAGCTTGTTCTATTTCTTTTTCTGAAATGGGATTATTTAAGCAATTTATCTCTTCCTCTGTTAATCTAGGGAGCCTATATTTTTGGAGGAAGTCATCCATTTCACTTAAGTTATCAAATTTATTGGCATAAAGTTGGGCAAAGTAACTCCTTATTATTTCTCTAATTTCCTCTTCATTGGTGGAAAGATCCCCCTTTTCATTTGTAAGACTAACAATTTGATTTTCCTCTTTCCTTTTTCTGATCAGATTTACCAAAGGTTTATCTATTTTATTGGCTTTTTCATAAAACCAACTCTTCGTTTTATTTATTAATTCAATAGTTTTTTTTACTTTCAATATTATTGATTTATCCTTTTAATTTTTGTATTTCAAGTTTAGTTTTTGGTTGGGGCTTTTTAATTTGGTCTTTTTTTAGCTTTAAGTTGCAGGCCCAATTCATTAATCTTATCTTTCTCTATTTTGTTCAAATAAGTCTTTAAAGATGTAAAATTTCCCCTTATTACCACTTTAGCTGCATCCCACAAAATTTTGGTATGAAGTCTCATCACTGTTATTATCTTGGGTGAAATTATTAATTGTTTCTATAATTTGCTGCTTAATCCAGTCATTCTTTAAGATGAGATTGTTCAGTTTCCAATTACTTTTTGGTCTATTTACCCCTAACTTCTTATTGAATGTAGTTTTTAATTGCATTATGATCTGAGAAGAAGGCATTTACTATTTCTACCTTCCTGCATTTAATTTTGAGATCTTTATGTCCTAATATATGGTCAATTTTTGTATAGGATCCATGAACTGGTTAGAAGAAATTATACTTCTTTCTATCACCATTCAGTTTTCTCCAAAGGTCTAGCATACCTAGTTTTTCTAATGTTCTATTTACCTTTTTAATTTCTTTCTTATTTGTTTTGTGGTTTGATTTGTCAAATTCTGAGATGCAAGGTTGAGATCTCCCACTATTATAGTTTTGCTGTCTATTTCTTCTTGCAACTCTCTTAACTTTTCCTTTAGGAAATTAGATGCTATACCATTTGGTGCATATATGTTTAATATTGATATGGCTTCATTGTCTATGCTACCTTTTAGCAGGTTATAGTTTCTTTCCTTATCTCTTTAATTAGATCAATTTCTGCTTTTGCTTGATCTGAGATAAGGATGGCAACCCCTGCTTTTTTGGCTTTCCCTGAAGCATAATAGATTGTGCTCCAACCTTTTACCTTTACTCCGTATGCGTCTCCCTGGTTTAAGTGTGTTTCCTGTAAGCAACATATTGTAGGGTTCTGACTTTTGATCCAGTCTGCTATCCACCTCCGTTTAATGGAAGAGTTCATCCCATTCACATTTACAGTTAAAATTCCTAATTCTGTATTTCCTGCCATCATATTATCCCTGGGTTATGCTTTTTTTTACCCCTTGACCCTTCTGAACCCCATCCCCAATATTTAATTTATAGACCCCACTTGTGATGCACAGCCCTCCATTTTTAGTATCCCTCCCCCCTCCTTTTAAGAACCTTGCCCTTTCTTGTTCCCTTCCCTTATTCCCCTTTTCCTTTTCCCTTTTCCTCTCCCTCCTTTTAATGAGGTGAGAGAGGATTGTCTGAAAAACAAATATGTCAATTATTTACTCTTTGAGCCTACTCTGATGAGAGTAAGATTCACACAATGTTTCTCCCCCTCTCTAAATTCCCTCAGAGTGGTAGATTTTCTTTGTCTCTTCCTGGGATATAGTTTCCCTCTTTTTATCTCTACTTCCCCTTTTTCTGATACTATCCCCTTCCATTTACTACTTTCTTTTTTTTATATTATATCAGTAAAATCAAATTATTCATGCGGCCTTTCTGTATATCCACAACAGAGATATAGTTCTCAAGAGTTCTTTTTACCTTTTTCTGCTTTTCTTCAGTCTTGTGAATGTAGATCAAATTTTTTGTTTAAGTCTGGTTATTTTCTTAGAAACAAATGGAATTCCTCTGTTTCATTAACTGACCATCTTCTTCCATGGAAGAAAATTCTAAACTTAGCTGGGTAGTTTATTCTTGGTTGCAATGGTTGTCCTTTTGCCTTTCAGAATATCAAGTTCCAGGCCCTTCGATCCTTTAATGTGGAGGCAGCCAGATCTTCTGTGACCCTTTTTGTGGCCCCTTGATATTTGAATTGTTTTTTCCTCGTTGCTTGCAATATTTTTCCTTAGTTTGGTAGTTCTGCAGCTTTGCCACAATGTTCTGTGGAATTCTTTTTTTAGGGTCTTTTTCAGAAGGTGTTCGATGAATTCTTTCCTTGCCTATTTTCCCTTCTGTTTCTATTATCTCTGGACAGTTCTCTTTGATGATTTCCTGTAAAATAGAATCTAGGCTCTTTTTTTGATCATAGTTTTCAGGAGGTCCAATGATCCTCTGATTAACTCTCCTAGATCTATTTTCCAGGTCTATAGATTTTCACAGTAAGTATTTGATGTTATTCTCCAGATTGTCATTTGTTTTGTTTTGTTTTGTTTGACTGATTCTTGATTTCTCAATGAATCATTCATTTCTATTTGTTCTGTTCTGATTTTTAATGAGTTATTTTCTTCATTCACATTTTTAGTTCTTTTTGTATATGCCCAATTGAGTTTTTAAATGAATTATTTTGCTCTGTTGAATTTTTTCCATTTCACTAATTTTTGTTAGTGAGTTATTTTCTTTTTCCAATTCAGAAATCCTTCTTTCTTGAGACTTTTTTATCTTTTCCAATTCAGAAATCCTACTTTCTTGTGATTTTTTAACCTTTTCTAATTCACAAATTTTGTTTCCCTGCACCTCCTGTGAATTCTTTATTTTTTCCAATTCAAATTTCAGGACGTTGTTATTCCCTATCTTATATTCTCTTTCCTTTCCCCATTTTTCTTCAAACTCTCTTAACTTTTTAATAGTCTCTTCTAGGAGAGAGTTTTGTGATGGGGGGCAGGTATCATTCCCCTTTAGGGTGTTATCTGGAGACTGTCTGGTGTTAGTTTCCTTGGGGTTGGATACCCGCTCTTTTTCTGTATAGAAGGTATCAATTGTTCTCTTCAGCTTCTTACCCTGTGACTGTGGTAAGAAAGAGCTCTGGGAGAGAGTCCCCACCCCCTGGAAATGCCTCAGAGGTGTTTAGCAAGGCTGTGCCGTGAGGAGTGCTCAGTGAAGGACCCCACTGTGTGGCCTAGCAACTGCCCTCAGGTTTAAGGCTGAACAGTGAAAGCGTCACAAACCACAGCCAATGGATATCAGCAGCTGATGTGAAAAGCCCCTGTGCTCAAACCAGAAGTGTCTGCCTGGAAACTGTGATCCCTACTACAAAGGTTCTGCTTCTCTGGGATTTCCACTTCTCTGGGAATTCTGTTACTGCTAGAATTCCATTGCCTTAGGCTGAGCCCTGCACTATGTGGATTAGAGGCTGCCTTGAGCTGTGTCCCCACTCTTCAGGCTCTCAGCTACCCCAAGGAGTAGCCCTGGGCAGCAGAAGGCATCTGCACAGCTGTGAGGATATCTATTAGGTCACTTCTGGATTGGAGTGGATTAAGGATCTGACTTTATGTTTTAAAGTGGCTTGGTTTCTCTTCTGAACTGCTGCTTATAAGCAGAGAAGAGCTAACAGCCTGTGTCAGATTCCTCTATCCCAGTGGCTTCTCTGATCCCAGAGTTCTCCCCAGCCTGATAGGCACAGTGTGCTAGCACCCAGTCCAACCCTGTCTCTGCTGGCCTTTTTTTTTTTCCCCTCCTCTCGGAACTGACCATTTTTGTTGAAATTCCAGATTCTCTTCAGCTGGTAAACTGTGCTTCTAATCCTTGTAGTTTTTATCAGTCCAGCGTTATTTTTGAGGCTGATTTAACTAATTGGTAATGAGGGAAGAAGGAAGCTTACAAATCCATGTGTATCTTCCTCGCCATCTTGGCTCCGTTCCCCATGTTAAATTTGTTAAAGTATATGTTGAATACAATATATGTATATATGTCCATACAGTTATTTTGCTGCACAAGAAGAATTGGACTTTGAAATAGTGTACAATTAACTTGTGAAGGAAATCAAAAATGCAGGCAGACAAAAATAGAGGGATTGGGAATTCTATGTAGTGGTTCACACCCATTTCCCAGAGTTCCTTCACTGTGTGCAGCTAGTTCTATTCATTATTGAACAAATAGAACTGATTTGGTTCATCTCATTGTTGAAGAGAGCCACGTCCATCAGATTTGGTCATCGTATAGTGTTGTTGTTGAAGTATATAATGATTTCCTGGTCCTGCTCATTTCACTCAGCATAAGTCCATGTAAGTCTCTCCATGCCTTTCTTAAACCATGCTATTGGTCGTTTCTTACAGAACAATAATATTCTATAACATTCATATACCACAACTTATCCAGCCATTCTCCACTTGATGGTCATCCATTCAATGTCCAGTTTCTAGTCACTGCAAAAAGAGCTGCCACAAACATTTTTGCACATACAAGTGTCTTTCCCTTCTTTAAGATCTGTTTGGGAAATAAGCCCAGTAGTCACATTGCTGGATCAAAAGTGTATGTACAGTTTGATAACTCTTTGAGCATAGTTCCAAATTGCTCTCCAGAATGGTTGGATTTGTTCATAATTCCACCAACAATGCATCAGTGTCCCAGTTTTCCCACATCCTGTCCAACATTCAGCATTATTTTTTTCCTGTCATGCTAGCCAATCTGACAGATATGTAGTGGTATCTCAGAGTTGTTTTAATTTGCAATTCCCTGATTAATAATGATTTGGAGCATCTTTTCATATGGCTAGATATAGTTTCTATTTCTTCATTAAAAATTGTCTGTTCCTCAGAGGAAGAAATTGAAACTATATCCACTCACATGAAAGAGTGTTCCAAATCACTACTGATCAGAGAAATGCAAATTAAGACCACTCTGAGATACCACTACACACCTGTCAGATTGGCTAAGATGACAGGAACAAATAATGACAAATGTTGGAGGGGATGTGGGAAAACTGGGACACTAATACATTGCTGGTGGAGTTGTGAAAGAATCCAGCCATTCTGGAGAGCAATCTGGAATTATGCCCAAAAAGTTATCAAACTGTGCATACCCTTTGACCCAGCAGCGCTACTACTGGGATTATATCCCAAAGAAATACTAAAGAGCGGAAAGAGACATATATGTGCCAAAATGTTTGTGGCAGCTCTTTTTGTTGTAGCTAGAAACTGGAGGATGAATGGATGTCCATCAGTTGGAGAATGGTTGGGTAAATTGTGGTATATGAAGGTTATGGAATATTATTGCTCGGTAAGAAATGACCAGCAGGAGGAATATAGAGAGGCCTGGAGAGACTTAAATCAACTGATGCTGAGTGAAATGAGCAGAACCAGAAGATCACTGTACACTTCAACAACAATGCTGTATGAGGATGTATTCTGATGGAAGTGGAAATCTTCAACATAAAGAAGATCCAACTCACTTCCAGTTGATCAATGATGGACAGAGGTAGCTGCACCCAGAGAAGAAACACTGGGAGGGGAATGAAAATTGTTAGCACTAATATCTGTCTGCCCAGGTTACATGTACCTTCGGATTCTAATGTTTATTATGCAACAAGAAAGTGATATTCGCACACATGTATTGTACCTAGACTATATTGTAACACATGTAAAATGTATGGTATTGCCTGTCGTCGGGGGGAGGGAATAGAGGGAGGGGGGGTAAATTGGAAAAATGAATACAAGGGATAATATTATAAAATATATATATATATATATATATAATAAAAAAAAAATTTCTCTTTTAAAAAAAAAAAAAAAAAAAAATTGTCTGTTCATATCCTTTGGCCATTTATCAATTGGAGAGGGGCTTGTGAATCCAAGTTTCTAACTTACTACTGGTATGTTTCTGAGCTAGTCACTTAATCCCCATGGTCTTTACTTTTTTATGTAAAGACTGAGAATGGGAAGAAAGGGATTGTATTAGAAGAGATCTAATATGTCTTGGTTCAATACCTATGTTCTTAACTTTAACAGGTCAATTGCTTTCTCCCAGATCATGGAACTAATAAATGTCAGAGTTGAAACTTCAACCTAGATTTACTGATTTCATCAACTAAGGCACACAGTATTCCAAGTTTTTAAATATTTTCAATTAGGGATTTCTTCCACATTTGTAAAAGGCTAAAAGTTACTATATATGAGGGAGCAAGGATCTTCTTAAAATGAGACACATCCTCTATCTGATAAAACTATCTACTTGAATTAAAGGCTGGATCCAATAAACTACTAGGACTTAACCCCCCTAACCCCCAAACACACGCACACACACACACACACACACACACACACACACACACACACACATACAAACACACGCACGCATGCACTGAAGAATAGAGCCATCAGTAGTGCTTATATTTAGAGGAAGTGAAGAATTATATCAGCAAGTGAGTTGACACTTGAAATCCTTTCATACCAATACTTCAATGCTTGCCATTGTAGCTACTTGTTTACTTTTTCTCCTCAAAGAATTTGAGGTACGATACTGTAGTAATCCCAAAATATATGAAGCAAAAAACTCAGAGCCATTAAAAGTCCCAACCCCATAGTAAATTGGGAGTATATAGTATTTTCTGTTTCACAATATGTATGTATAAAGACACAAAGAACTTATGATAGAAGAAGCCATTTGAAAGTGCCTAAGTGAGGCTGTCATATCATTTTCTTCCTTTCTGGACTGTCTATTTTCTTTAGAAAAATTTCTTATTCCTATCTATATGAGCATCTACATATCTATACTCAGTTAATTAGACATAATTGAATCTCTATTGAAGCAGGTAAGTGATGCGGTTGATAGAACACTAAGCCTTGATTCAGGATAAGAGGAAGATCTGAGTTCAAATTGGAACTCTAACATTTTCTATTGTGTGACTCTGAGCAAGTTATTTAATTTTGTTTTCCTCTGTAAAATGCACTGGAAAAGGAAATGACAAACCACTCCAGTGTCTTTGTGAATAAATCTCTAGTGGGGTCAGAAAGAGTCAGACAAAATTTAAATAACTGAACAACAACAAGAACTCTCCATTATTTATTGTAATATGTAATCCAAACATCGTGTGTGTGTGTGTGTGTGTGTGTGTGTGTGTGTGTGTGTGTGTGTGTGTGATTGTCTTTGGAATACATTCAGAGAGAAACTCAGTTAGACACTGTAGAAAAATAGAGTCAGTGTTTCATTGCAGCTGTGGAAACAGCTGTCAGGAATCACAAAGTTGCCAACATTATGTTCTGTAGCAATATTCACCATGGTAATCTCTCCACAAACTAGCCATAACATCCACTTTTACCACTGACAATGGGACATTTGGATAAGAATTTAAAAAAAATCACCCATAGATGATACTACTCCAACCTGTATCCACTTATCTAGTCCCAAAGAAACACATATGAGAAAGAATAATAAGGTATGTTTCTCTTGCCATCATAAAAAGAATTGAGAAATGCTTGACTTGGCAGCTAAATTGAAAGAAACCCTTGCTAAAAATTATATTATTTTAATTTTATTTCTAGCTGTGCCTCTCTTTGGGTTATCTTAAGTTTAAGACACAACCTGTCTCAGTCTCAGATTCATTATCTGTATGGGGATTAGACTAGATTACTTATGGTGTCTTTCCAGTTTCAAACCCTAGAATTTTATGTTATTATGACTATGATATTCATCAAATGTGTGTTATAGAGAGATGAAAAATAGACAATAGATGATAGGTAGGTCAAGATGGGATCAATATATTGATATAGAAATGGATGATGCTAACAAGGAATAGAAATATTTTAGAGCTAGAAGGATGCCTAGCTCATTCTCCAATTCCAGATCTACAATGTGTTTTTTCAATATATCATTGTTTTATTTAAAATTTTAATAATAGCTTTTTTTTTTCAAAATATATGCAAAATAATTTTCAACATTCACTTTTGCAAAGATTTCTGTTCTAATTTTTCCCCTCTGTTCTCCTTTCTTCCTCTCCTAAATATCGAGTATATCCAATATAGGTTTAGCCTGTGCAATTAAACATATTTCCATATTTATCATGCTACACAAGAAAAGTCAGATCCAAAAGAAAAATAAATGAGAAAAAAGCAAGCAAACAAAACCAAAAAACATGAAAATATTTTGTAGGAATCCACACTCAGTCCCCATAATTCTCTTTCTTGATGCACATGGATCTCTCCAATACAATCTATTGGTCTTGGGCGGGGGGGGGAAGAGGAAATCAAATCTATTGGAATTGGCCTGAATCACCTCCTTGTTGAAAAGAATGTGTTGATCATCTCATAAATGGTTCATTGCTATGTATAATGTTCTATTGTTTCTATTCTCTTCACTTAGCCTCAGTTCATGTAAGTCTCTCCAATCCTTTCTTAAATGATCCTGCTGATCATTTCTTATAGAACAGCAATATTATATTACACTTATAAATCAGAATTAATTCAGCTATTCCCCAACTGATGGACATCTACTCAATTTCCAATTCCTTGCCATGAAGAGGTGCTACAAACGTTTTTTTTTTTTTTCCACATGGGGGTCCATTTCCATTTTTATGATCTTTTTGAGATACAGAAGCAGTAGTATTACTGCTAGATCAAAAAATATAGTATTCACAGTTTGACAGCCCTTTGGGCAAAGTTCCAAATTGCTTTTCAGACTGGTTGGATCAGTTCACAACTCCACCAACAAAGTATTAGTGTCCTTGTTTTCCCCCATTTCCTCCAGCATTTGTCACTTCCTTTTCCTGTCATAGCTTTTCTGAGAGGTGTGTGGTGGTAGCTCAGAGTTGTCTTTACAATATAGCATTGTTGCAAAACCAGTGATTAAAAAATGTCAGCACTTTATAAGGTAGCCCATTCTATTATTGAGTGTCTCTAAATTCAAGGAAGTTTCTCACATTACATATAAATCTGCTTTTTGAAGCTTCCAGTATAGTCCATTACCTTCAAGTCCATTCCAAACAAATCCATTTTATGGCATTTTATCAAAAATATGTTTTTTCCTATGCATGTAAAATAACTTAAATATGTTAAAATATTTTTGGGTTCCATTTTTTTATTATTTTTCTCTTCCTCCCTGAGATAGTAAGCAATTTAATATACATTATAAATGTATAAGCATGCAGAATATATTTCTATATTAATCATGTTATAAAAGAAAACAAAAAAAATGAAGTATAACAGGCTTTGACTTGCATTGAGACTCCACCAGTTATATCTGGGGAAGCTTTTTTCATCAAGAGATCTTTGAAATTGTTTCAGATCATTGTATTGCTTAGAATAGCTGAGTCATTCACAATGAATCACAGTACTATATTACTGTTACTAAGTATACTGTTTTCCTATTCATATCATGTATAATGTTTTCCTGCTTTTGTTCAGTTTATCTAAATCCAGCTTGTAAAAGGCTGAAACTCTGAATAGGTGCACTGGAATCAGACAACCAAATACTTAAGGCTAATTACCTATTGGACAATAACTCTATTAGCATATGCTTGTAAAAATCACCCTTGTCTCTATTCTGTGCTGGCTCAATCTTTTGGTGTATATACATAGTCGTAGGAGGGATTAGGGGGTAGAGTGAGACAAGTCAGAGTCACTTTGGAGGAGGACAAGGAGAAAGGAGGTCGGTGGAGAGCTTGTGGCAGTTTTGTCCATCCCCTTCACTTCTCCCCGTAATGACCAAGGACTTTTGCTTATCTTGACTCTGGCTGATTCTGAGGCCTCCAGGGAGTTAACCGGGACTAAACAACGGCTTTTTTTCATACTATTATAAAAATAGTTATTAACCTCTAAGAATAGAAATACAATAGTAAACATCAGTCCCTGTCCTTTTAATGATAGATAACTTTAACCCATTAGATCTAGCTGTGCAAAGGACTAAGCCTAATTCTATTATCACATTAGAGATCTCTGAAATAAAAGGGCATGTGTTCACAAAACAGAATTTTCTCAATGTGTTAAAATTCCTTGGCTAGGTCTTGACTTTCCTGGCCCTCATTTTTCTTGGATTGAATAATTGCTAATATTAGATTCATCTGTTGTGCACTGTGTCTATGAAATGATGATGCAGTTGAAAACAAGGATCATAAATCACAGTATCTTCAAGATATGTTTGGGCAAAGATGGTGGAATGAAGCCAGGAAACTTCTTAAGCTCTCCCAATTTCCCTCAACAAACCATATGGAACCAAGCCTCAGAACATAGTTTAATGGAATTAAATCACTGTTCAGATCAAAATAGTTTGGAAAAACTTCAAGAAAGGTCAATCTCACTCGGGTGAAAATTATGTTCTGCCCAGCTCAGACAGACTCTAGGAAAGAAAGTGGATGGTTTTAAACATAGTAGATCAACAACTAGGACCCTTGGTCCTTGCTTAGTAGCAGAGCAGACCAGTGGAACAGCCTCCAGTTCAAGGTCAGAAGGCAAATACTGTGGAACCAGACTGTTTTCTACAAAGAACAGGTAGTGCTACCTCCTTCTGTGAGCAAAACAAAAACACAAGAAACTGCTGTGCTCAAAGTCAAGACAGTAATAAATAAGAAAATTTAATCTACAGGGGAGGAGCCAAGATGGTGGAGAAGATACACACAATTTTGTGAGCTCTCTTCTTCCCTCATTACCAATTAGTTAAATCAGCCTCAAAAATAACACTGGACTGATAGAAACCACAAGGACTGGAAGCACGACTTACCAGCTGAAGAGAATCTGGAGTTTCAACAGAAAAGGTTGGTTCCCAGGGGAGGGAAAAAAAAAAAAAAAAGAAAAAAGAAAAGGCCAGCACAGACAGGGTGAGGTGCTAGCACACTGCGCCAATCAAGCTGGGGAAAGCTCTGGGATCAGAGAAGCCACTGAGATAGAGGAATTTGGCACAGGCTGTTAGCTCTTCTCTCTTATAAAACAGCAGCTCAGAAGAGAAATCAAGCTACTTTAAAATATAAAGCCAGATACTAGAACCACCCCAATCTGGAAGTGACCTAACAGATCTGGCAAGGTTGTAAAGCCACCTTCTGCTGTCCAGGGCTTCACCTTGGGGTAGTTAAGACCTTGAAAAGCAGGGACACAGCCCAAGGCAACATGTAATTCATATAGTGCCTGGCTTGGCTGGAGGCTGTGTAACTCAGCCGCAGAAGTCCCAGAGAAGCAGAACCTTTGAAGTAGAGACCATGGTTTCTGGGCAGGCATTTCCAGTTTGAGCCCAGGGGCTTTTCACTTCAGCTGCTGACATCCACGCCCCACGGGACGAATTGGCTGGGCTTTGTGTCACCTTTACTATTCAGTCTTAAACCTCAGGGAAGTTACACACACAGCTGGGTCCTTCACTGGGCAACCCTCATAGCACAGCCACAGCCTTACTAATCACCCCTGAGGCACTTCCAGGGAGGGAGAGGGGAACTCTCTTCCAGAGCTCTCTCTTAGCTCAGGCACAGGAGCAACTGCATCCATCTGGTTTGGGAGGAAGCTTGTAAAGAAATAAATAAATAATTTCTTAGACCAAGGACTGACCCCTTAAAAAATTTTTAAATATGAATAAAAAGCTAAAGAGAACCATTGATTCCTTCTATGCAGAGAAAGCGGGGGTCTCCAACACCAAGGAAGTTAATAGCAGAGAGTCAGCAGATAACAGCGTAAAGGGGAATGATATCTGCCCCCCCATCACATAACTCTCTCCTAGAAGAGACTATTAAAAAGTTAAGAGAGTTTGAAGAAAAATGGGGAAAGGAAAAAGAAGCTATGGCAGAGAATAACAACATCCTGAAATTTGAGTTGGAAAAAATAAAGAATTCACAGGAGATGCAGGGAAACAAAATTTGTGAATTAGAAAAGGTTAAAAAAATCACATGAAAGTAGGATTTCTGAATTGGAAAAGATAAAAAAGTCTTAAGAAAGTAGGATTTCTGAATTGGAAAAAGAAAATAATTCTTTAAAAAAAATTAGGGAAATGGAAAAAAATTCAATAGAGCAAAATAATTCATTTAAAAACTCAATTGGGCATATACAAAAAGAACTAAAAAATGTGAATGAAGAAAATAACTCCTTAAAAATCAGGATGAAACAAATAGAAATGAATGATTCCATTGAGATCCCAAGAATCAGTCAAACAAAACAAAACAAAACAAAACAAAAAAAAAAGAAAAAAAAAAAAAAGAAAAGGAAAAAAAGAAAAGAAAAGCTGGAGAATAATGTCAAATACTTACTGGGAAAATCTATAGACCTGGAAAATAGATCTAGGAGAGTTAATCAGAGGATCATTGGACTTCCTGAAAACTATGATCAAAAAAAGAGCCTAGATTCTATTTTACAGGAAATCATCAAAGAGAACTGTCCAGACATAATAGAAACAGAAGGGAAAATAGGCAAGGAAAGAATTCATCGAACACCTTCTGAAAAAGACCCTTAAAAAAAAAAAAAAAAAAAAAAAACTCCACGGAATATTATGGCTAAGCTGCAGAATTACCACATAAAGGAAAGAATATTGCAAGCAGCTGGAAAAAAGCAATTCAAATATCAAGGGGCCACAAAAAGGGTCACTCAAGATCTGGCTGCTTCCACATTAAAAGATCGAAGGGCCTGGAACTCGATATTCCGAAAGGCAAAAGATCAAGGATTGCAACCAAGAATAAACTGCCCAGCTAAATTTAGCATTTTCTTCCATGGAAGAAGATTTTCATTTAATGAAACAGAGGAATTCCATTTGTTTCTAAGAAAAAAACCAGACTTAAACAAAAAATTTGATCTACATCCACAAGACTGAAGAGAAACAGAAAAAAATAAACAGAACTCTTGAGAACTATATCTCTGTTGTGGATATATAGAAAGTCCACATGGATAATTCGATTATACTGATATAAAAAAGGGGGGAAAGTAGTAAAGGGAACGGGGGTAGTATCAGAAAAAGGGGAAGGAGTGATAAAAAGAGGGAAACTACATCCCAGGAAGAGGCATAGAAAATATACCATATCTGAGGGAATTTAGAAAGGGGGAGAAACATTATGGGAATCTTACTCTCATCAGAATAGGCTCAAAGAGTAAATAATTGACATATTTGTTTTTCAGATAATCCTCTCTCACCTCATTAAAAGGAGGGAGACGAAAAGGGAAAAGGAAAAGGGGAATAAGGGAAGGGACTTGGAAGGAGGGGGGAGGGATACTAAAAAATGGGAGGGTTGTGCGTCACAAGTGGGGTCTATACATTAAATATTGGGGAAGGGGTTCAGAGGGGTCAAGGGAAAAAGCATAATCTGGGGATAACATGATGGCAGGAAATACAGAATTAGTCATTTTAACTGTAAATTTGAATGGGATGAAATTTCCCATCAAATGGAGACAGATAGCAGACTGGATCAAAAGTCAGAACCCTACAATATGTTGTTTACAGGAAACACACATTAAGCAGGGAGATACATACAGAGTAAAGGTAAAAGGTTGGAGCACAATCTATTATGCTTCAGGTAAAGCCAAAAAAGGAGGAGTAGCCATCCTTATCTCAGATCAAGCAAAAGCAGAATTTGATCTAATTAAAAGAGATAAGGAATGAAACTATATCCTGCTAAAAGGTAGCATAAACAAAGAAGCCATATCAATACTCAACATATATGCACCAAGTGGTATAGCATATAACTTTCTAAAAGAAAGGTTAAAAGAGTTGCAAGAAGAAATAGACAGTAAAACTGTAATAGTGGGAGATCTCAACCTTGCACTCTCAGATTTAGACAAATCAAACCACAAAACAAATAAGAAAGAAATTAAAAAAGTAAATAGAACATTAGAAAAATTAGGTATGTTCAATTGGAATTGGATCAGCTCTTCTCTATGTTGAAAATATCCACTTCCATCAGAATACATCCTCATACAGTATCATTGTTGAATACATCCTCATACAGTATCATTGTTGAAGTGTATAATGATCTCCTAGTTCTTCTCGTTTCACTCAGCATCAGTTGATGTAAGCCTCTCCAAGCCTCTCTATATTCATCCTGTTGGTCATTTCTTACATAACAGTAATATTCTATAACATTCATATACCCAACCATTCTCCAATTGATGAGCATTCGTTCTTTTTTCAGTTTCTAGCCACTACAAAAAGGACTGCCACAAACATTTTGGCACATACAGGTTCCTTTCCCTTCTTTAGTATTTCCTTGGGATATAAGCCCAGTAGTAGCACTTTGTGGGAATAATTCCAGATTGCTCTCCAGAATGGTTGGATTATTTCACAACTCCACCAACAATGCATCAGTGTCCCAGTTTTTCCATATCCCCTCCAACATTCATCATTATTTGTTCCTGTCATCTTAGCCAATCTGACAGGTGTGTAATGGTATCTCAGAGTTGTCTTAATTTGCATTTCTCTGATCAATAGAGATTTGGAACACTCTTTCATATGAGTGGAAATAGTTTCAATTTCATCATCTGAAAATTGTCTGTTCATATCCTTTGATCATTTATTAATTGGAGAATGTCTTGATTTCTTATAAATTAAAGTCAATTCTCTGTATATTTTGGAGATGAGGCCTTTATCAGAACCTTTAACTGTAAAAATGTTTTGCCAATTTGTTACTTAAGGGAACTTTTCTTAAATAATAAACATTATTTATCTAAAATCAACAGCAAGCATTATTTGTAATAGAGATAAACTGGACACATTCCCAATAAGTTCAGATGTGAAACAAGGATACCCATTACCACCTCCATTATTCAACATTGTACTGGAAATGTTGGCTTTAGCAGTAATAAATGGGAAAAAAAGAAAGGAATTTGAATAGGCAATGAGGAAATAAAACTATCACTCTTTGCAGATGATACAATGATATATTTAGAGAATCTTAGAAAACCATCCAAAACCCTATTGAAAATAATTAACAGCTTTATAAAGTTGCATGATATTAAATAAATGCACACAAATAATTAGTATTTCTATATATTAATGAATAAGTCCATTAGCATGAAATAGAAAGAGAAATTCCATTTAAAATTACTGTAGACAAAATAAAATACTTGGGATTCTACAAACCCAATAACTATATGAAAACAATTACAAAACACTTCTCACATAAATAAACTTAGATCTAAGCAACTGGAAAATATCAATTTTTAATGGCCAGGCTGAGCTAAAATAATAAAAATGGCAATTGTGTCTAAATTGGTCTGCTTGTTCAGTGTCATACCAATCAAACTGTCAAAACATTATTTTATAGAACTAGAAAAAATAATAACAAAATTCATCTAGAAGGACAGAACTTCAAGAATATCAAGGGGATTAATGAAAAAAAATAGAAAGGATGTAGACTTAGCAGTACTAAACCTCAAATTATATTATAAAGCAGAAGTAATAAAAATTGTTTGATACTGACTAAGAAATAGAGTGGTAGATCAGTGGAATAGATCAGAGACACACTACACAATAATCAAGACCTATAACAATCTAGTATTTGATAAAGCCCCAGACTTTGAATTGACTATTTAACAAAAATTATCAGGAAAACTGGAAAATAATGTTCAGAAACTCAGCATACCCTATACTAAAATAAGGTCAAATTGGGCACATGATTTGGGCACAAAGTATGATAACATAAACAAATTATGAGAACAAGGCAGAAATTTACTTATTATATCTCTGGAGAAGGAAGGAATTTATGACCAAAGAACTAGAGAACATTATGAAAGGCAAAATGGACAACTTTGATTACATTAAATTAAAAAGGTTTTGCACCCAAAAAAAAAATAAATAAATAAAAGGGAAGTATAAATATGGGGGGAAATCTTTACAGCCAGTGTTTTTGATAAAGGTCTTATTTCTTTTTTTTTTTTATTATATATATATATATATATATATATATATATATATATATATATATATATATATATATATATATTTATAATATTATCCCTTGTATTCATTTTTCCAAATTACCCCCCCTCCCTCTATTCCCTTCCCCCGACGACAGGCAATCCCATACATTTTACATGTGCTACAATATAGTCTAGGTACAATACATGTGTGTGAATATCATTTTCTTGTTGCACAATAAACATTAGAATCCGAAGGTACATGCAACCTGGGCAGACAGATATTAGTGCTAACAATTTACATTCCCCTCCCAGAGTTTCTTCTCTGGGTGTAGCTACCTCTGTCCATCATTGATCAACTGGAAGTGAGTTGGATCTTCTTTATGTTGAAGATTTCCACTTCCATCAGAATACATCCTCATACAGTATTGTTGTTGAAGTGTACAGTGATCTTCTGGTTCTGCTCGTTTCACTCAGCATCAGTTGATTTAAGTCTCTCCAGGCCTCTCTATATTCCTCCTGCTGGTCATTTCTTACCGAGCAATAATATTCCATAACCTTCATATACCACAATTTACCCAACCATTCTCCAACTGATGGACATCCATTCATCTTCCAGTTTCTAGCTACAACAAAAAGAGCTGCCACAAACATTTTGGCACATATATGTTTCTTTCCGCTCTTTAGTATTTCTTTGGGATATAATCCCAGTAGTAGCGCTGCTGGGTCAAAGGGTATGCACAGTTTGATAACTTTTTGGGCATAATTCCAGATTGCTCTCCAGAATGGCTGGATTCTTTCGCAACTCCACCAGCAATGTATTAGTGTCCCAATTTCCCCACATCCCCTCCAACATTTGTCATTATTTGTTCCTGTCATCTTAGCCAATCTGACAGGTGTGTAGTGGTATCTCAGAGTGGTCTTAATTTGCATTTCTCTAATCAGTAGTGATTTGGAACACTCTTTCATGTGAGTGGATATAGTTTCAATTTCTTCCTCTGAGAATTGTCTGTTCATATCCTTTGACCATTTATCAATTGGAGAATGGTTCGGTTTCTTATAAATTATGGTCAGTTCTCTATATATTTTGGAAATGAGACTAAAGGTCTTATTTCTAAAATTTATAGAGATGTGTCAAATTTATAAGAATACAAATTATTCTCTAATCTATAAATGGTCTTAAGATATCCACAGAAAACTTTCAGATGACAAAATTTAAACATTAATAGTTATGTAAAAATGGTGTAAATCACTATTGATAAGAGAAATGCAAATTTAAAAATTCTGAGGTGACATCTCACACCTCAGATTGGTGAAGATGACATGAATAGATAATGATAAATGATGTAAGGGGTTTGGGAAACTTGGGATACTAATGCATTGTTTGTGAAGTTGTGAAATGATGCATCCATTCTGAAGAGCAATCTGGAACTATGCCTAAAGGGTTATAAACTGTGCATATTTGTTGAGTCAACAGTACCATTACTGAGTCTGTTTCCCAAGTAAATCGTAAAGAAGGGATCCACTTGTCCAAAAATTTTGGGACAGCTCTTTTTGTCAAGATAAAAAATTAGAAAATGAATAGATGCCCATCAATTGGGGAATGGTTGAATAAGCTGCAGTATATGAAGTATTTGAAGTGATGGAATATTATTGTTCCATAAAAATGATGACAAAGATGACTTTATAAAGGCCTGGTAGACCTTTTTATAGTGGCAGTTTGATTGGTTTGTTCTATATACTCATCTAAAATATGAGGACTGGAAGGCAAAAATCAAACTGTCCCTGTACTTAGATATTATAATCTTTCAGGGATAGTGCAAAGAGTACAAAACAATTTTGGTGGCACATATGGAGGTGGAGATGGGGTGAAAATTATATATTGGGAACACATTTTGGAAAGTTGTCCCCACTCCTGCACTTTAACCTTTCAATAGTTATTATTTCTCAAAATGGATGATCAGATATCCCTAGGAAAGTATTGTTTTGGTAATGGAATCATAGTAATTCATTCCTTCCCTCAATATTGTTATTAGAAGTTGTTTCTAAAATTCACTTATCTATATAATTTAAAACATAAAAGTTGTAGTGGGGAACAAAACAAAACAAAAAATACCTGATATTGAGTCAAAACAATTGTGTAACAAGTTTTAGTTGCACCTCTCATTGTAATTGTGACTTTGGTAAGTAAACTTAATCTCTCTGGAACTCAGTTTCCTGAATTTAGGAGGTTGGACTAAATGGCCTCCAAAGTCTGTACCAGCTTAAAGTCTACAATTCATCTAAAAAGAGCTCTATCATTCACTGTGCCTGACCTAATCGTTCTCAATGATAAAAGTGATTATGTAGAGGAGAATAGTCACACTCATTAGGCAAAGAGCTCCATAAAAGCAATAATGTATATGATGTGGCCAATTTCCCACTGGCAACAGTCCTCCAAATAAACCAAATATGCAGCTGCAAAGAAGCCATAAGCAAAATCCACTTAAGTACATGAGAGACTGAGTCAATTACCTGTCATTCTAGAATGGGAGATATTAATCCTGGAAAGGTCAAACAATGAGACTAGTACAATCCAGATGGCAACTAGACTACATGGAGGGTGTGCTTCTACAATATTCCTCAAGGCTTCTGCTCCACTTAAATCTGTGAAGAATATTTGAGTGACAATCATCATTCAAATATCATTGAGTGATAATCAGCCATTCTTATACTCTTGGATATTATTTCACCTATGTTCAAACTCTAATATTTCTATTGCTCATTATTTACCCAGATTACTTAATAGAGTCTGCAGCAGATGAAAAATGGAGAGCAATAGGCCTTTTAATGAAGACACTATTGTCTGTGGCAGCTACAGCATGGAGCTGAAGGGACTTAGACAAGTATTCTTTTTCACCTTTCTTCTTTTTTTCCTCTCTCAGTGTCTCCCTCACTCCTTTCCTTCTCTCCTTTTCATGCTTCCTTTTTTCTTTCCTTCCTTCCTTCCTTCCTTCCTTCCTTCCTTCCTTCCTTCCTTCCTTCCTTCCTTCTTCTTTTCTTTCCTCTTTTATTACCTACCATCATTCTTTCTTTACTCCCTTCCTCCTCCCTACATTTCTATTTTTTTATCCTTCTTGGTTTCCTCTCTTCTATCCTATCTCACTCTTTTTCTGCATTATCTCATCCTTTCATCCTGTCCTTCACCTTTTCCTCAATTTTTTCTTCCAATCTTTCCTTTTCCTTCTCTCTCTCCTACTTTTTTTTTTCCTTTGTCTCTTTTCTCTTTCTTTCCTTGAAGGAACAGTCTAGGAGTGAACTGTTCTTTGAAAAAAATTAGGTGTTATAGGAAGTAGACATTTAGAAGGAATGCATTCCTAGCATGAGGAATAGATTATACTAAAGGAACAAAACAAGAGATGAAATATCTAATATGAGAAACAGTAGAAGGCCAGATTAACTGATTTGTATAGTTCATGAAGGAAAGGGTGTTATAAATAACAAATATATTTAACATAATTTATTATATATTGATTATATTAAATAGCATAATTATGTAAATATATTATTATACTTATATCAAATAATAAATAATAGAAAGATAGGTTGGAGTCAGATTATGAAATTTTTAAATGGAAAATTGAAGTTTGATTTATTTTTTTAACGTTTGAGTTAGATCTTAGAGTTAATAAAGTGCCACTAGAGTTTATTGAGGAAGGATGAGAGAGAGTCAAATTTGAGTTTTAGGAATATTAGTTTGGTGTCTGTAAAAAATGAATAGAGGGGAGAAACGCTTGAGACAGAGATAAATTAAAAGGCTACTGAAATATTCAAAATGTCAGGTAATATGAATTAACATAGTAAAAACTATGTGAGTGGTGAGAGGGACAGATGTGAGATTTTTTGAAAGCAGTCAATAAAATTGCAAGTATTTTGCTATGGGTGAAAGATAGTAAAGAAGTGATACCATACAACTAACTGGATGCAAATGGGTAACTACAGTTGCATAGATTTTGACATAGGAAGATGAGTTTTCCTATATTCAGATCCAGCAATCTATCAACTATGACACCTAGATACTTACCCTAGGGAATAAAGGGACTACCAAAGACGGAATTTGAACCAACCACATCCTCTGAATACAAATCCATCACATTTTAATCAATTCAAACAGAGCCACCTATGAATATCCACAACAATAAATTCAGTGAGGTGGAATCTTGTAGTCAAAAGAGCAATGAATTTGGAGACAAAAGCTCTGCTTCTGCTATCTGCTATTTATAGACCTGGAGAAAATGACCTTTTTTGTGTGACTAGAATTATCTCATTTTTAAATTGAGGGAGAATAATTAGATGATTAATAAAACACTTTTCAACACAAGATCATCCTGGTACAAGGGTCATCCAGTCACTTAATGAAATCTTTCAGTATTGGATAATGATTTCCTTCCATCACCCCACTGTAGCCCATTACTCTTTGGAAGAGACCTAATTGTTAGGAATTCTTTTCTGATAACAAATCAAAATATGCTATTTAAAATTTTACCCATTTTTTATATTTCATCTTTAGCTAAGTAGACTTTTCCAATTTGCCATTTCTTTAAGACATTTCAAAGCACCCCCCACTTTCAGTAATTTTTCTTTAGGCTTATCCTCCACATTTGTTTCAACTGGTGTGATTCTACAATCTTCAGACCTCTCATTGATCTGGTTCTACTCTTCTGAATGTACTCCAATACCATGTTGAAAAAGAAAAAAAATTAAATAGAGATGTAAAACACCTACATAACTGAGTCAGCTTCCAGAAAGCTGTTGCCTGGTACAATTTTATGTTTGGAAATTTGGGCCACCCTAATTGTCCAAATGTTTTCTCAAATGCCTTTTACAAGGCAGATCCAGGAAGTGTGTGTGAGTGTGTGTGTGTGTGTGTGTGTGTGTGTGTGTGTGTGTGTGTGTCTGTGTGTGTCTGTGTGTGTCTATGTCTGTGTTTGGGAAGTTGGAGGAACATGAATTTTGTTTGAAGAACAGAGGGAAGTATGGCATCTGGCCTGTCACTAAATTTTCAAAAACGATTAGGCCATCTTAACTACTCCATGAGCAAACAATCATTTGGCTCCAATGACTGAAGCAAATGTTTCTCTTTAAAAACCATTGCTGTTGAAGCAAACATTTAATTTTGACGTCTGCACTTGGCTGTCAGGATGCAGCAGATTAAGCTTTCTGTTGCCAAAATATCCATTTATTTGGAAGATGTGCCAGTGTAGCTGAGACCCTCTTGTGTTCCTGCCAGTTTACTCTTAGTTCTGCTTTTAATTCAGTCAAGTAACACAATATTCAATTTTCAGATAAATGGATAGGAGATGAGTTGAGAGTCATGAGTCTGGAGAAAAGATGTCCCCACATAATGATTAACTCTACTCCTAAGATTAGTTAATGCTGTGACCTTGACTTGTCTAACATGTATAGAAACTATAAAGAAAATTATGAGCATTACATTACATAATTGGGCCTGTCCTTGGTGAAACCATTTGAAGAGATAATAACCCAAATAGTCACTAAAAAAACAAGACAAACAGAAAAACAAAAACAAAAAAAAATGAGTAATGAAGCAATGGATAAGAATTATAAAAAAAAAAAAAAAAGAAATGAAAGTAAAATTTTAGAAGTCATACTTCATTGTTGGCTATGTAGGCCAGCAGAGTGAGGATTTGAGTTAACAAGACCCATACAAATGCACAGATCAAGTAAATAGAAAATTTAGTATTAAATCAAACCAGTACTATAAGCAATCATGATGACTGGGTCACAGGCAGGGACTATTTGCACAACAGCTCTTAGATCTCAGAGTCAGATGGAAACAACACTCTAGGGAAGTCACTTACTCCATCAGTTCTGAAAAAAGGGAGGAGCAAAAGCTGCAGCTGGTTGTGACAGTGTAGTTGGTATTTGTGGTCCTGAAAAGAAAGTACAGTGTAAACATGAGTTTTCAAAGAGCAAATACAAGGAGTGCCGTTTATGTATCATGAAAGAGAAACTGGTTTATGTTAGGATGGTTGGATGGATGGATATATAACATACAAACAGAGGCACAGAGAATATTTATATTGTCATTAATGTTTATTATAATTAGCCAGCTTGTTTACTGAATCATGTACAATCTATGTGTAGATGTGAACAATTATCTAGTGAATTGTATCAGAGAAGATAACTACTTTTAATAACTTAAAAACTTTTTTTCCTTTCAGAGACTGATCAATTATTTGAACACTTCCAGAATGCCAGTCACTATTAGATTAAAAAAAATGAGTTAGAATCAGGTTTTGTATGATCCTTTATCCTAAGTTACTTAGATTATTAATACAGTTCTTACCTCACATCCAAGAATCATATGAATTAAATATAATAAGACTTTTAAGTCATAATATAAGGATGATAATATTAATAATAGACTTAATAAATGTATTGGCATGTTATCTCAGTAAAACAATTCTATATGTGATTTGAAGGAATCATACAAAATATTTTTAATTAATTTACTAAATACAGTTGACAGTGAGCTATATGATTCCAAAACCAAGCACATTCAATAATTACCTCATTTCATGTGACTTTTCCCCCATGATATCTTAGATTTAATAAACATCAAAATCTTAATGTATGTCAAATAGAGATTGATAAGTCTAAGCTTGGATCATATTAATCCAATAGTTGAGTGTAATAATTATGAATAGCTTATTTTCTTCCAAAAAACTCATATTGACTGTAAAACTACTGAGAAATTTATGCCTGGTTATGTTAAGAGACATAATGGCATCCTGAAATCAAAGATAAATGGGAAGAAAATGTTTGATTCAGTTAGGATCAAAAGATATAATGTGAATAAAACACTGAAAATTTGGAAGCATTGTACTATTGCTAATTATTAATGTTATTATCAATAGATATATTAAGCTACCCTTAATTTTCAATTCATGAAATATATGATAGGCCATAAAAAATTGGGAAATATACATAAAAACGTGTATAATATCAAAAAGGACCCACCACTAGCTAGAAAAATGCATATAATTGGCCAAAGAGAGGCAGATGATGAATAGATATTTTTATTCTTATTTTAATGAATTCATTAAAAACCTACATAAATATTTTAGAATAAAAAGATTATGTAAAAGAAAAGCTGATAAAATATATATTGCACATATAATAGAATTCTGTTAAATATGTATACACATATACACACACATATAAATAATTTTAGACTATGATTTGACCTAAAAAGTTTTAGGAAAACTAGTTGGAAACTCCAAAATTGTTAAACTAAGCTGAGGAATCAAAAGCCTCTCTATGGGTGACATCTAAATGGATGTAGATAACAAATATATCAACAAAGAAGTGTGAAAAGTACCTATGCCATACAGATTTATTTATGGGTTAAAAGCAAGGTTAATTATGATAATTATGGAATGGATCATCACCAAAATAAACTAATGAAGGATAATCCTGTAGACTATAATCAGGGATCAATGAAGATTATCCAAAGAACTAATAAAACTCATGCAATACATCACTGAAGGCTTACAATCTTCAGGACCTATAAAATACTTAGCAATATTTACCTGATGACAATAATTACACATCAGAAATTTTTGTCTTCCATATACAAACAGAAAATAAATACACTAAAAATGTAGACATTATAAATATCTTGAAATTTAAGCAATAAATTGTACTGAAATGTGAGAACTATCACAGAATGAATTGCTGCCCACAGTAATCTGATATAATATTAATCCTCAAAATCTCAGAAATATTTTAATCAAAGTCTAAATGCCAAATACTCCTAACCTTCAGACTTTTTGGCATAAAAAAAGCTTTCAAAATAAAGAGGTCTTGTAAAAAACATTAAAATAATATAGGAATAGGATGAGGTACATTGTGTGCCCATCATCCTGTCTTCTACTTGAGTTACATTGAAAATATTTAATGGATCTGTAGAAGATATACTTAGATTCTTATACTTTCATTCAACTACCAAAAGTGTTTATTTTTATCATCTTTTTATTAGTTAACAGAATATTAATTATAAAAGAACACTTTCAGGCAAAACATGAGATAACAATACTATTAATTAGCATTATCTTTATAATACATTAATTTAGGTTTATCATATCTACAACTAAACTCTTTATATTATCTTTAACCTAACAAACCTTCCTGTAATGTCTGGGCTAACTTTCTGGAGGAGTGCAGGAGGCAGGAGAGTTACAAGGATGATGATCAAAAATGGAATATCTCATGCCCAGTCCTTAAATACCTTGATATGATTGCATCATTATAGCACACTATATATGTATAAACTAGAGAACCATTACATCACCGTGCTAAATATTAAATATATGTATACTAAAGAACTATCATCTCATCAATTCCACTGAGTTAACACCTCATATTATATGATCCTTCAGGCTGAGAACAATTAGACACAAAAGATGAAAATATAAATGGCAATCATCATCATCCTCATAATCCTCATTATCACCAACAGCAACAATAGCAACAATAACTGTTTTTACCACTTAACTCATCTTAGACATGATAGGACACCATTCACTCTATCAAGCTAATCATAGCTACCAAAATCTTTGCAAAACCTTATCCTTCCAAAAATGGTATCCTATAATGACATTCCCATGTCATGCCATTACATCATTTCCTTCAATTGATTCCACTCCAATCATATGCCTCCCTCATCCCACTTTCCTTTATTTTTTTACAATTTTTTTATTAACTATTTTATGCAGTGAACTGTGCTAAGTGAAATAAAATATATGATAAGCCTTGTTCGCAAAATGTTTATACTTCTTTAGTTTTTTATTCTCAAAATATATGCTTAGTTTTTAATATTTTCCTTTGTAAAACCTTGTTATAATTTTCTCCTACCCTTCCCCCAACCTCTCCCTTAGAAATTAAGTAATTCTATGCTTATTTCCAGAAATTTCATACTGCACAAAAAAAAATCATATCAAAAAGGAAAAAATGAGAAAAAAGTAAGCAAAGAACCAAAAAAGGTGAAAAGACTGTACTGTAAACTACTTTCAGTCTCCACAGTCTCCTTCTACATCCAGATAATTCTCTCCCTCCAAAGTCTACTGGAATTGCCCTGAATCATCTCATTGTTGAAAAGGCCCATGTTGATCAGAATTGATCATTGCATAATCTTGTTGTTGCTGTGCACAATGTTCTCTTAGTTCTCCTCACATCACTCAGCATCACTTCATACAGGACTCTCTAGGTCTTTACAAAAGGCTTGTTTTATAGAAAAATAATATTCCATAGATTATTACAACATAATTTATTCAGCCATTCTCCAGTTGATGGATACGTACTCAGCTTCCAGTGCCCCAAAATACAAAAAGGGCTGCCAAAAACATGCCTGGATATGTGGATCTTTTCCTTTTACTGCAATTTCTCTGGGATACAGTGCAGTAGAAACATTTCTGGATCAAAGGACTTGTACAATTTGACAGTCCTTTGGACACAGTTCCATATGGCTCTCCAGATGGTTGGATCAGTTCACAACTCCACCAATAATGCATAAGAATGTACAAGTTATCCCACATCCTTTCCAATATTCATCATTATCTTTTCCTGTCATCTTAGCCACTCTAAGAGGAATGTAGTTGTGCCTCAGAGTTGTATTAATTTGTATTTTTCTGATTGGTATGGATTTAGAGCATTTTTCATTTGACTAGAAGGGGTTTTAATTTCTTCATCTGAAAAGTTCCTGATTCTAACAATTGGCCATTTATCAATTGAAGAATGACTTATATTCTTATAAATTTGAGTCAATTCTCTATATATTTTAGAAATGAGAATTTTATTAAAACACTTAAATGTAAAATAAAATTTCCCAGTTTTCTATTTCCCTTCTAATGTCTGCATTGGTTTTGCTTTTAATAAAAAAGCAATTAATATAATCAAAATTGTCCTTTTTGCATTTCATAATATACTCTAGTTCTTCTTTGGTCACAAATCCCTTCCCTGTCGACAGATCTCAGAAGCAGACTATCCTTTGTTCTTCTAATTTCTTGTAATATCATTCTTTATGTCTAAATCATGAACCCATTTTGACCTTATCTTGGTATAGGATGTTAGATGAGCGTCAATGCTTAGTTTCTGCCATACTAATTTTCAATTTCCTAACAATTTTGATCAAATAGTGAGTTCTTATTCCAGAAGCTGGGCTCTTTAGGGTTATCAAACATTAAATTAGTATAGTCATTGACTATATTGACTATTAACTTCACATATTTTGTGAAGTTAACCTATTTCACTGATTGACTACTCCATTTTTTAGCCAGTACCAATGGTTTTGATGACTCCTGTTTTATAATATAGTTTTAGGTCTGATACATATAGGCCACCTTTACTTGCATTTTTTTTTTTCATTAATTCCCTTGTAATACTTGATCTTTTTTGTCTTACATATGAACTTTATTATTATTTTTTCTAGTTCTTTGAAGTAATTTCTTGGTAGTTTGATTGATAAGGAACTGAATAAGTAGGTTAATTCAGGTAAAATTGTCATTTTTATTGTATTAGCTTGGCCTACCCATGAGCACTTGATATTTTCCAAATTGTTTAGATCTGACTTTATTTCTGTTGATATAATTCTTGATTTTGTCTTGGTAGGTAGACTCCCAAATATTTTATATCATCTCCAGTTATTTTAAATGAAATTTCTCTTCATATCTCTTGCTGCTGGACTTTGTTGACAACATGTAGAAATGCTAATTACACACACATACACACACATACACACACACACACACACAGATTTAATTTGTATCCTGCAACTTTGCTAAAGTTGTTAATTGTTTCTAATACTTTTTAATTGGTTCTCTAAGATTGTCTAAGTATACCATCATATCATCTGCAAAGAGTGATAATTTTGTTTCCTCATTAACTACTCTAATTCCTTTCATTTTTTTCTTATTTTTAAAGCTAAAATTTGTAGTACAATACTGAATAGTAATAGTGATGGGGGCAACCTTGTTTCATTCATGATCTTATTGGGAATGTTTTTAGTTTATCCCTATTACACATGATGCTTGCTAATAATTTTAAATAGATGCTATTGATCATTTTAAGGAAACTCCATTTATTCCTATGTTCTCTAGTATTTTTAATAGAAATGAGTGGAAATTTTTTCTGCATCTATTGAGATAATCCTATGATTTCTGTTAGTTTGCTTATTGGCATAATCAATTGTGATAATATTTTTCCTAAATTGTAGCACTCCTGCATTCCTGATATAAATCCTTTTCCACTCTTTTACATTTAGTCTAGATTTATCACTCTGCTTTAAATGTGTTTCTTGCAAACAAATTATTAGAGTATTCTGTCTCTTAATCCAGTCTGCTATCTGATTCCATTTTATGGGAGAGTTCATCCCATTAACATTCAAATCCAGTCATCTAGAAAGCAATCTAGAACTATGGCCAAAGGCTATAAAATTGTGCATATCCCTTTAACCTAGCAGTGACATTACCGAATCTGTATCCAGATCATAAAAGAGGAAAGAGATCATAAAGAGGAAAGCAGTTTTTTTTTTTTTTTTTTTTTTTTTTTTGTGGTAGCAAAGATTTGGAAAATGAGTAGATGCCCATTAATTGGGGAATGGCTGAACAAGTTGTGGTATATGAAGGTAATGGAAAATTATTATTCTATAAAAATGATGAATAAGCTGATTTTAGAAAGGCCTGGAAAAATTTACATGATCTTGATGCTGAGTGAAAGAAGCAGAATCAGGAATGCACTATACACAGTAACAGCAAGAATGGATAATATTCATAGTTATGATTACCAGCTCTGGAAATCTCCAGATTTCCCTCCATCTATTTTCTCACCTATATACATTTTTGTTCTCTCTTTCCACCCTGTCCTTAGTAGAGTTTTTTTTTTTAAACTATCCCACCCACTACTTTATCTCTTCTCTTAGTAGTGTTTTTTTTAAACTACCTTGCCCACCCTACCCACTACCTTATTTTCTAAAACCCCTTCCACCCTTCTCTGATCTTTTCCCTACTGTTTCTGACCTCCCTCCTAAATTGCCCTTCACTTTTTTTCCTTTTTCTCTTACTACTTTTTATAAGGTTAGATAAATTTCTACACACAATTGAACGATTAAGTTATTTATACTTAGAGCCACAACTGATGAGATCAAACTTCAAACAATGTTCATTAACTTCCCTTCTTTTCCTGGATTGTAATACATCTTTTGAGCCTCTTTATATAATATAATTTATCCCATTGTACCTCCCCTTTACTCTTTTTCCAGTATAGACAATTTCCCACCTTTTTTTACATTTTCCTTGATATCATCATATCAGAGACCATTAACAACCATACCCTCCATCCTTGTGATGACCCCTTCTATCTACTCCAGTGAAAGATATAGTTCTCAAGTGATACAGATATTTTCCCATCTAGGGAGTAAAACAGTTAACCTTTAAATAACATATTTTTCCTTGTTTACCTTTCTATGCTTCTCTTGAGATCTGCATTTGTAAATCAAATTTTCTGTTTAGTTGTGTTTTACTTTCAATAGAAATTATTGAAAGTCTCTTACTTAAATTAAAATTTTAATTTTAATTGCCTCCTCTGAAAGATTATGCTTCATCTCAATTGATTGTTAATTTTTAGTTGTAACTTTAGGTTCTTTGCCTTCCAGGATATGGTATTCCAGGCCCTCTGATTCTTTATTGTAGAAGCTGCCAAATCCTGGGTAATTCTGACTGGTGTTTCTTGATATTTGAATAGTTTCTGTCTGATACCATACAGAGTTTTGTTTTCTTGAGGTTTTGCATCTACAGTCCTTAGGGTTTTCCCTGTGGGTTCTCTTTCTGAAAGTGATCAATGGATTCTTCAATGAGTATTTCCCCTTTGATTCTAGAATATCGGGACAATCTTCCTTAATGATCACTTAAAGAATACTATTTAGGCTCTTTTTTTGGTCATGGCTTTCAGATAGGGCAATCATTTTTAAATTGCTTTTGTATGAATCTACTTTACTGGTTGTCTTTTTCCAATGAGTTATTTCATATTTTCTTCCATTTTCTCATTCTTAGTTTTTTTTTTTTTGACAGATTCTTGCTGTCTCATACAGCCATTAATTTCCATTTCCCCCCTCTAGTTTTTAATGTGTTATTTTCTTCAGTTACTTTTGTATCTCTTTTTTCCATTTGGTTAATTCTACTTTTGAAGGTGTTTTTTCAGTTGATCAACTGTATTTTTTACTAAGTTTTTTTTCTTTATTCAATTTCCCCCCTTCCTTTTCCAAGCTGTGACTCTCTCTAGCATATTTCTAATTTATTTTCTCATTTTTTTCCTACCTCTATTAATTTGCCTTTTAAAAGACTTTTATGAGCAGTTCCAAGAAGTCTCTTTAGGCTTGAGACCAATTCAAATTACTCTTTGAAATTCCCTCTGTGGGAGGAAGAAATTGAAACTATATCCACTCACATGAAAGAGTGTTCCAAATCACTACTGATCAGAGAAATGCAAATTAAGACCACTCTGAGATACCACTACACACCTGTCAGATTGGCTAAGATGACAGGAACAAATAATGACAAATGTTGGAGGGGATGTGGGGAAATTGGGACACTAATACATTGCTGGTGGAGTTGTGAAAGAATCCAGCCATTCTGGAGAGCAATCTGGAATTATGCCCAAAAAGTTATCAAACTGTGCATACCCTTTGACCCAGCAGCGCTACTACTGGGATTATATCCCAAAGAAATACTAAAGAGCGGAAAGAGACATATATGTGCCAAAATGTTTGTGGCAGCTCTTTTTGTTGTAGCTAGAAACTGGAAGATGAATGGATGTCCATCAGTTGGAGAATGGTTGGGTAAATTGTGGTATATGAAAGTTATGGAATATTATTGCTCAGTAAGAAATGACCAGCAGGAGGAATATAGAGAGGCCTGGAGAGACTTAAATCAACTGATGCTGAGTGAAATGAGCAGAACCAGAAGATCACTGTACACTTCAACAACAATACTGTATGAGGATGTATTCTGATGGAAGTGGAAATCTTCAACATAAAGAAGATCCAACTCACTTCCAGTTGATCAATGATGGACAGAGGTAGCTACACCCAGAGAAGAAACACTGGGAGGGGAATGTAAATTGTTAGCACTAATATCTGTCTGCCCAGGTTGCATGTACCTTCGGATTCTAATGTTTATTGTGCAACAAGAAAATGATATTCACACACATGTATTGTACTTAGAATATATTGTAACACATGTAAAATGTATGGTATTGCCTGTCGTCGGGGGGAGGGAATAAGGGAGGGGGGGTAATTTGGAAAAATGAATACAAGGGATAATATTATAAAATATATATATATATAATAAAAAAATTAAAAAAAAAAAAAAAAAAAAAAAAAAAAAAAAAAAAAAAAAAGAAATTCCCTCTGTGGAAATTTTGCCTTTGTCTGAATGGGTGTTTTAATATTTCCTGTCATCACAGTAGTTTTCTTAGTCAAGGATATTTTCTATTTCTTGCTTAGTTTCTTTCCTTTTATTTTGATATTTCCTCTTTTATTATTTTCATGGTTGAGCTCTATTTGTGGGGTAATGGAAGATGTGTCCCAAAATTTCTAGCTTTAAGCACAGGAGCCCCTTGTTTGTAGAAGGTAGTTTTGCCTGCTCTTTTTCAGGAAATATCCTGGTTTCCCAGATTTTGCCTTCTGAGGTGGAACTGGAGGCTGCTACACTGATCTTTTCCTCTATTGAGCCAAGATTGATCATCTTAGTTGCTTTTTGCTGTGATCAAGACCTTCCTATTGGCTTTCTCAGAATTTGTCAGAAGTGTGCTAAACACCAGTGAGACTGACCTCTCTTGGAGTTTTTTCAGTCTGTCTTAAGGAGAGTGGTTTCATTCTGTCAGACTCTGTTCAGAGGCTTGGTTTCATTTGTTTTTCTATGGAAACTGAAGATCTGAAACACATTGCTAGATTTACTCTGGCATTTTGACTCCACCCCCAGAAAACCCATTCTGTTTTTCAAAGAGTTGTGTTCTTTTTCCATTTTACCAAATCTATTTTAAAGGAGTTTTCTTCAGATAATTGTTCTATTTCCATTTCCAAACACTCTGCAAAGCTCTTATTTCTTTTCACCATTTTTCTTCTGTCTTAAGATAATTTTTGAATTATTATTAGAGAGCATTTTAGTTGGAGACCAACTCATATCACCCTTTGAGGCATCATTTGGAAATATTTTGCCTTTAGTGTCCTCAGGATTCAAAGTCTATTTTTCCCTGTCTCCATAGTAGCTATCTATGGTCAAGACTCTTTTTTTTTTTTTGTTTTTTTTTTTGTTCATTTTTAAATGTTAAGATCTGTTCTTAGGGCAAAGCTGTGATTGTCCCAAGTTTCCTCTACAGACTGCCCTAGAACTGGTGCTACTGGTTTCCTTTTTATGCTAATTGGCATAGCCAAGTTCCACCTTATGCTGGGTTTTATGGGGCTAACTATTTGCCTTCTATATTTGTGTTGGGAATCTCATATCTAGTCTGCTGATTCACTGGATTCTGAAGAAGGATAGAGTAGCCAATGCTGCTGTACTTTGGCTAAAAGCCTCCCAGTTCATGGAGACTTCTCTACCCTGGGTTGCTGCACTGTACCTGAGCTGGACTGCCTCTCCCCTTACTTGATTAAAATCTTCCTTGAAGTTCTTCCAAAATATTATATACTGAACATTTGTTACATTCCAAATATTTGTGAATTCTGTTACTCAAAAATCCTTTCAGAGGCTTGATCTGGTGTTGATCTAAGGAAAGATAGGAAGTACTCAGACAAAGACCTGTCTAATCTTTGCCATCTTGTCTCCATCCTCCTCATCCTACTTTCAATTGCTGTAAAGGGCTAGAACTGAGCAAATGCATTTGGATAATGGAGCACTTGAGACTAATTGCCAATTGGAAGGTTCCCTATTAACTTGTTTGAAGGTTGACCCTCCCCAGCTATTCTGTGCTGACTTGATTGGTGGGACAAAGAGGGGGAAATGACATGTGTGGGAGGAGTAGGAGGAGGAAGAAGAAATTGAGATGCTGACGCTTAGTCAGTCTTTCATGGCGTTTGAGGGAGGAAGGTGTGTGTGAGATTGCTAGACCTAACCCCCTGACCTTGACCGTAAAAGATCAAGAATAAAGATGTTTAGTGATGCTCTGGGAAGACAGAGTTCCAGCATTTTGGTGCCCAATGTGGGGAATGAGGAATTAGGGTGTATTGACTCTTATTATCCTGAAGAAATTTCACCCCCTCCTACAGAGCAGATTATTGATCAGCCCACATCAACTCCACCTTCAGGGATGGAGAGAGGAGGAGTAGTGGGAGGGGTAGTGATATCATCAGCACCTCCCCCCCCACCAATCACCAACCCCCATAACTAGATTACAGAAAGGGATTCCAATTGAAAATGGAAAAGAATTAGATAATGATTTCAAACTTCAAAATTTTCCTGTGATTCAACAGCATAATTCTGCAGGCCAAGAAAGTAGAAAATATGCTCCTTTTAATATGGATGTCCTTAAAGAACTGAAAAAAGCTTGTACTCTCTTTGGGGCTACATCAGATTATGCTAAAATGTTAATACACAATTTGGCTTATGAAGCCTTAACTCCTAGTGATTGGAAAATCATTGCAAAGGTGTGCTTAGAACCTGGACAAAACTTGTTGTGGTTTCTGAATATAATGAGCTCTGTAGGACTCAAGCCCAACAAAATAGTCAAAGTGGAATTAATACTTCAATCACCTGTGACCTACTAACAGGTGTAGGTTCTTATGCAGATGATTCAGTACAGATTAATTACTCCATAACAGCATTTGAGCAAATTGCTGCTGCCGCTATCAAAGCATGGGCTTCTCTCCCCAGTAAAAACTACAAGGGTGAGACCTACACAAAAATTGTACAAGGACCAAATGAATCCTTTGCTGATTTTGTGGCACGTTTGCAGACAGCTGTCATACAGACTAATGGTGAAAATGAAGTAACAGACACTTTGATAAGGCAACTTGCTAGAGACAATGCCGATGAGGTTTGTAGAAGGATTATACTAGGACTACATAGGGATACTCCTTTAGAGGAGATCATAAGACGCTGTGCCACAGTGGGCACAAATACCTTTTATAGCCAGGCTATGGTGCAGACTTCCCAAGATCCCAACATAGGAAGACAAGGTCCCTTTTGGCAAGGGATTTCCAGAGAGACTCGTCAATGTGGTAAAGTAGGCCATCTGAAAGCTCAATGTTGGCATAGAGACAGAGTGAGAAAACAGGCTGGGAGAACAAGACCCAAAACACCATGTCCAAAATGCAACAGTGAACTCCAATGGGCATCAGAATGTAGACTGATTCAGGGAAATGAAATGAGGGGCCCAATTTCAGGGCCCCAGGCAAAAATTACTTGGGGCATGATGGCAGCCGATGCCACAACCAGAGAGTACCTCCAAGTCCAATACCCAGACATGACCAATCAGCCAAGAAGCCATCTGAGGGGAGAAAGGGATTACACAATCAGTCAGCCAGGAAGCAATATGATGGGAGAAAGGGACTACAATTAGGGAGGATAGAGTTGTATGCAGCTGGGACAACTGAGATATCTCCTAGAGAGGTGAAATCTGTTCCTCTCCAGCCTATGAATCCCTTGCCTCAGGGACAGTAGGCTTGACCATTTCACCTCCTGAGAGTACTTACAAAACAGTGTTCATTCATACACTAATGTGGGAAACTGGGGAATGTGTAGATAATATCCCAGTCACTAACACAGGTAGACAATGTGTGACTTATCAACCAGGGGAAGTAGTAGCATCGGGTTTATTGATACAGACCTCTAATAAGCAATCTGGTGACAGTCACCCACGTCCTGACTCCAAGCAGCAAAACCCAGGAATATACTGGACAGCAGCTGTGACAGCTAACTGACCTATGCTCACCATCTATATAAATGGCATACCATTAGAAAGACTGGTGGACACAGGTGCAGATCACAGAGTCATTAGAGGTGGCAACTGGCCCAGTCACTGGCCAAAGACTAAGGCAGACACCTACATGTCTGGTATAGGAGGATCAATAGCAGCTAAAGTTAGTGTTACCTCTTTAAGATGGCTATTTGAAGGTGAAACAGGAGTTTTTACTCCTTTTATATTTGAAAAAATCCCCATCAATCTGTGGGGAAGAGACATTTTAAAACAATTAGGGTTAAAAATGAGTACTTTGGTTTTTTAGGCAGGGCTGCTGTTGAAGGCCTGCCAACACTTTCACCTATTCCTATCCAGTGGAAAACTGATACACCAGTATGGATAGAACAGTGGCCCTTAGGTAGCAATAAAATTCAAGCCTTACAAGACATTGTGCAGGAACAACTTGACCAAGTTCACTTACAACCTTCTCTAAGTCCTTGGAATTCCCCAGTATTTGTTGTAAAAAAAGAAATCTGGAAAATGGAGGATGTTGACTGATTTAAGAAAGGTAAATGAACAGATGGAAACTATGGGAACTCTTCAACCTGGACTTCCATCTCCTACTTAATTGCCTAGAGAATGGCCTCTGTGGGTTATAGACATTAAGGATTGTTTTTATTCTATCCCTCTAGATAAGGAGGATATGAAAAGATTTGCCTTTTCAGTGCCCAGCATTAACTTAGCTGAGCCTTATAAAAGATATGAATGGACAGTTTTGCCACAGGGAATGAAAAACAGCCCTAACATGTGTCAAATGTATGTTGTGCTGCTCTTACTCCAGTAAGAAAAGCATTTCCAAAAGTAATGTTATTACATTACATGGATGATATATATATTGGGATGTTTAATGAGGAACAAATGTTAGAAGCATGTCTTCAAAAAACCATAGAAACACTAAGGAATTATAAATTGCACATAGCTTCAGAAAAGATTCAAAGACATGCTCCTTTTCAATATTTAGGATATGAAATATATCCTAAAGTGCTGACAGTTAAAAACTCTCCTTAAGAACAGAGCTAAACACCTTAAATAACTTCCAGAAATTGATAGGAGATATCCAATGGATGCATCCCATGCTAGGCTTGACTACCTGTCAATTGAAACCATTATATGACATTTTAAGGGGAGATAGTACTTTAAATTTACCAAGCCAGCTTACAAAAGAAGCTCAGGAGGTTTTGAGACAAGTTGAACTGGCTTTATTCAATGTGGTTGAAAGAGTCACTCAAAAACCCTTGGAAATATCAGTTTTTGCTACACAAGAGGCACCCACAGCAGTTCTTCATCAAGGAGACAGTGTGATAGAGTGGGTGAACCTCCCAGCACAACCAGAACAAAGCTTTATTCCTTACCCAGTGCTTGTGGCTGGAATTTTATTAAAGGCCATTAAACGAGCAGTGCAATTATCTGGGATAAGACCTGACAAGATATACACCTTTTATCCTATTGCACAAGTTAATGTGTGCTGTGAAACCATCCCAGAGTGGCAAATCTTATTAGCCATGGCTCCAAATTTTACACACGAGTCTCCATTAAAGATAACCAGACTGTTACATCATTGGCGATGGATTCTTGAAGAAAGGGTTCCTAAAGTTCCTCTTAAAGGACCAACTATCTTTACAGATGCATCCAAACATACTATTTGCACTGTATACTCTCATGACTTAACTATAAAGAGAGTAATAAGAACTCCTTTTCAGTCCACTCAGCAGAATGAATTGTATGCAATCATTCTATCTCTTGCTTATTATCTGGGAGACATAAATACAATATCTGATTTGGCCTATTCAGTAGGTGTGGTATGTAGAATTGCCACAGCCCAAATAAAGTTTGTAGCCTCCAATATATATATCAGCTCTTTAAGGGACTTCAAGAGCTAGTGAGAAAGCATCCAGGTAATATTTATATTTTGCTTGTCCACTCCCAAAGTGGACTTCCAGGTCCTATTTTTGATGGTAATTCAAAGGCAGATAGCCTTCTAACCATGTTGGCCAATACTGCTTTATTTCAAGAAGCACAAGAATCTCATTCTAAATATCATCAGGCTGCCCAAGCTTTACGTTTACAATTTGGAATAACAAGAGAAGAAGCTAGGAGCATAGTAAAAGCCTGTACAGCTTGCCTTCCTTTCCATGCTCCTACACTCCCTCCAAGGAAGAACCCTCGTGGTTTGAGACCTAATGAAATCTGGCAAATGGATGTGACCCATTATAAATCTTTTGGTCATCTATCTTTTATCCACATCATGGTAGACACCTTTTCAGGATTCACTTTAGCAATGCCAGCAGCAAAAGAGACAGCCTGAGAGGTCACTGAATTCCTTATACAAGCATTTGCAATTATGGGTTTGCCACAAGCAATAAAAATAGACAATGGACCTGCATATACATCTAAACATTTTGCATACTTTTGTACACAGTATAAGATTTTACATGCCACGGGCATACCCTTTAATCCTCAAGGGCAGGCAATAGTAGAGAAAAGAAACAGAGATATTAAGACACTCCTCCAAAAACAAAAGAATGGGGGAGCCACGGGTAACCCTAAAGAACTTCTAAATTTAGTTCTCTATACTATTAATTTTTTAATTTTTGCAAAGATGCACTGGCTCCGGCAGACAGGTTTTATAAACCACCTGAAGGGCAGTGTCCAGTGCGAGCAGATACACTGTCTTTAGATACTCACTAGGTGATGTGGAGAGACCCAGAAAGTGGTGAATGGAAGGGACCAGATAGGTTAACTGTTTGGGGGAGAGGGTTTGCTTGTATCTCTGCAGATGGAGAAGGAATCAGATGGTTGCCAATGAGCCGTATTTGCCTTGTCAATCGGAGAGACATGGAGCAGACTCTTGCAATGAATGAGAAGACCGGAGAAACATTGGGTGGTTCCGTTGCTGACTGTGCCCACCACTGAAAGAACCTGGCAGTTATGGTGTTTGACATGGGCATCAAAAATTGTTGGACTTGAAAATCCTCAGAAATCATTGGATTCTCTGAGATGTGATAAGACCATTATAGGACTTGAAAACCCTCAGGAATCATTGGATTCTCTGAGACATGACAAGACTATTGTAGGACTTGAAAGCCCTCAAGAATCATTGAATTCTTTGAGGCATCATAAGACTGATTCAGGACTTCAAAACCTATAGAGATCATTGGATTACCTAACATATAAAAAGACTGATGTGGGACTTCAAAAACTTGTGGGGATCATTGGATTCCCTAACACGTGAAGCAATGAACAATAGATTGGTTTTGGACTATCTCTTGGTTGCTGAAGAAAGCATATTTGTGACTGATGTTTTCATACTCTCCTTCTCTAGGACTTCTGGAAATCTTTTACAAAACCGTGTTGATTTATATTGTTTGTTATATCACTACATGCATGTACAATTCCTGTTTGTTACACCACATCGAGTCTGCACTGACTGTAGGGAGAATCATTGCTAATAGCCTCTGCATTATTGCTATGTGCTTGTGTAATAACTCCCATGCTGATGGGTTTATGCATACTTGTCTCTAATAAGCCCCTTCAACCCAGAAACCTGCTAGCAATCCCCACTTCTCTTTGGTGCTTTTCATCTCCCTTCCTGAGATGTCAGGGAGAGCATGATTATCCCCTGAAAAGTCAGGGATGGCACAACACCTGTGGTCTAAAACAAAAGACAGCGGGAAATTGCCATTGTTTTTCAGTTGTTGACATTCACAGATGCAGGAAAGACATCTAATAAGTTTGTGGAAATTGTTGTGAGGGTCATTAGAGAAATACACAGTTATAATTGGGCTGCCTCTGGGATATTTTATCTGAATTCAGTTGCTTACCTTTTAACATTTTTTTAATGTTCATAATCTGTCCTTGACTACTAATGGATACCTAATTTTCCCTAAGAAAAGCTTCATCTACATAAAGTTCTCATAGTTTTTCATTTAACTCTTCAAGTTCCAATTTCCCTACCTCCCTCCAGTCTCCCAATCCCAATCCTGATACATCTTCTACTGTCCTTTTTCATCAGCTATTGTTATTTCATAATTCTCATAACTTTTTTGTGCTTTGTCACTTCATTTTAATGCCCCCACCTCCCTCTAATGTTCTGATTCCCATTGAGTCTTTACTGTCAACCAGTTATGACCTTCTTCTCTTCCTTCTTTGCAAATTTCTTTCTGTATTCAAACATGATATAATGGGGAAGGAGAAGAATTTGAAATCAATATTCCTAGGTTGATATTCTGATAATTCTTCTTATTAGTTGAGTAAGCTAGGATAAATCACTGAACCTCCCTGAACCTCGTTTGGTCTCCTCCATAAAGCAAAGCATTTGACTTAGAAAGCCTGTGGTTTTCAAGGTGTTACATTGTTAGGTTCTTACAAAGTGCTAATGAGATAATGAGATATTAGGTTCTTACTAAGTGCTAAGTCGGTACTTGACAATTCTCTAGTTCCGGCCTTTACTGGGAGTTTTACTTGTGAATTCCTGGGAAAGAGCTTGCATGCTTAGGAAGAGCAAGTTCATTGGTTGAAGTAATTTTTCCCAGAAGCCCTTGCATTATCCAATGCCCATTCTCTGGGACAATAAAAGAGGGCAGCTCTGGAGGAAAGAGAGAGCTTTGTCTGTACGAGACTTGAGGCTGCTCTCTGCAGGAAGGGAAGTCGGCTCTCTACAGGAAGAAGAATCTGTCTGAGAGATTTGAGTTGACACAGCAGATCTCCTCCCAGAGAGCGATCGGCAGCTTCTGGAGACAACAGCACATTACATTACATAATCTAAATTTTATGCTCTGTGACTTCCTCTTTCTAGTATCTTCATATATGGTATACATTCTGTATCCCAATTCACCAACATCACATTTACTGTGTGAGAGCACCTGGTGGTAAGTTAAAGTCTCCATGCAACATTTTCATTAGTTAATAAGTGGATAATTTAAATTATCCACTTGGATAAAGATAACTCAGAATCACAAAATTTGGGAGGTGGAAGGGACCTTAGTGCTCATCTAGTCCAACCTATATACTAAAGAAATACTATATAACATATTTGACAAGTTGTGCAGCCTCTTCATTATAATCCTCAAAGAGAAGAAAACCAATACCTCTCAAGGCAGACAGTTCCAATTTTAGACGGCCTAAAGTATTGGACATCCCCTGTTTTTGCTATCTGGGGCCAAAAAAAAAAAAAAGTCAAATCATTCCTCCACTTCTCAGTACTTGAAAATAGCTATCCTTTCTCATGTAAATATCTTTGCCAAGCTAAACATGCCCCATAATGTAATCTTATCCTTTTATATCATGAACTCAAGACCCTTTCAAATCCATAGCAAATAACTAGAAATATTAGACATTGCCAATCATGCTCTTCAATAGGATCAAGCTTATTAAAACTGTACTGATATCTCTGCCCGCCTCTAGGTTCATCAGGATAGGGAACATATAAGTATCCAGTATTCCATATGAGTATCAATAAAACAAACATAAGAGATAAGGAAAAATAAGTTTATATGTTTTTGTGTGTTTCTTTGTGTTTGCATGTGTGCTCATCTCTGTGTGTACATAGTATTCCTAGACAAATCATTCAACATCTCAGTACCATAACAATGCTATGGAACATTGTTTCCATCTATAGTAGTAAAATGGATTTCTCTTTTGGAAGTTCATTAGATTGTCAAAAATCAAAGTTGTTTTACAATACATTTCTTGATTCCATTCAGCCTCTCTTTTCTCTTTCAAAGATCTTGTAGATTTCCACAATTCAAACATCATATCTACAAACTTTATATACATAACTCCCAATTCAATGTATCTGGGCTCAATATCTCTCCTGAAATCCATCATCAGTTACCTGCTAGTTATTCCCTTAGAAGGTATTTTGTAAGTATCTCAAACTCATTAGGAAATAATTACCTTTCCTCGAAAATTTATTCTATTTTGAAACTTTCTTATTTTTGTTAATGATACCACCACCCTCCCTACCATGAGGATTAATACCTGGGAGTGTTGTGGCCTTTTTTTAAAATACATGCAAAATCATTTATTATTGTGCCACAGAACACATAGGGCCCATTAGAAAGAGGCAAGTGGCTGATATGAATCTATACATCCTTCATGAAATGTCTGCTATTATAGGAAATCTACTTTTAAAGGTATCTGACTTTAGTGTAGAATAACAGATCTTTTAAAGACTAGAAATAATTTTCTTTTGGGTTTTCCAAAATTTACTACATTGGCTAGTACAGTTCAACTGGGTTCAATTTCTAACTATAATATTCATTAATTTATAATCTTGGAGAAATCATTTTATCCTCTTAGGAATGTATTTGTCAAATGGAGATAGGCGAATTAGCTAATCTATATTCTCCCATGCAGCTCTAGAGTTTATGATTTTAATAATTGTGATGTTAAGTTTCTTTGAAAATAGCAAACACATCACTCCATTAAAGGTATGGCTCTTTCATCCAGTCAGTAAATAAAGGAGAAGATAACAGATTAATGGTCTATAAGAAAAAAATTAACATTTGATCAGGATTCAGCAAGGACAAATTTCAATCTATTTCATTACTAATTCCATGATCTTGGGAAAAAAAGTTTATTCTCTATGATTTCTATTTCTTCATCTGAAATACCAAAATAATCACGTTGAAAAGGACCTCAGAAGTCATCTTGACCAAACTCATAATTTTACATATGATAAAACTGAAAACTAGGGAATTTAAATGACTTGCTAAGGATCACACAGGCAGTAATGCATTAGAGATAGAAGCTGTTTTACTGACTCCACAGTCAGTAATTTTTGAAGTATATTAAGAAAGAGGTTAAATTACATGATTTCTGATATGTCTTAAGATTTTAATCCTATGGTATTCCAGAATATTTTCCATCTCAATAACTTTTACAAAAAGGGAATAGTGAAAATAAAAATTATGGTAGTAATATCTTAATAAGTGTTCAATTAACACTTTACCTGAAAGACTTAACCAAGCCAAAGAGCTTTAATTTTCATGTTAATTATGAGAAAACCTAACTCATCAGCCAACCTGATCAACAAAGCTCATATTTTATATCCAGAGTTCAGATTCTTAATTACCATTTGAGGATAGTGCGACTGGTTATTTTCTCATTCATTTAACAACAAATTGCTATAGTTTTTTTCATTGAATGTCCAAAGCCCTGAATGCATTATTCTCATGACATTTGATATAGACCAGAGTAAAGATTCTAATCTCATTACTGTTCCTGGAATTTATTCTTAAATTAACTTTCTTTCTAATAGACAGTTTTCCCTACATGTAATAAGTCCTTCCTTGATAGACCCTCTTTGGATACCATTGTGATTTCCCTTATTTTCACTGAGGGACTAGGTAGTCAGGAAGATTTACCTTCATATTATCTTTTTGATATTTGATATTAAATTGATATATTGTAAGAGTGAACAATTTAACTTTATAGAATCATATATTTGATGTTGAGGGGAAAGAAATTTTAGAGATCAGTTAGTATAATTTCTCTTTTTACATGTGAGAAAGCTGAGCCCCTCCACAAAAAATCAAAACAATAGAAACAACAACAACAAAAAAACAAACAAACAAACAAATAAATAAATAAAAACAACTTGTGAATTGTCTAATATGTCCTAATGGACAGAGCTAGGATTTGAACCTAGGATCTGATTCACTTAGTCCAGTGGCTTTTTAATTTTACCATGTTGCCTTCCACTTTAAGACTTAGCTGTAAATTGGGATTGTAATGTATGGCTCACGTGTCCTTTGTATACTCAAATAAACTCTCTCAAAGGGCTTAAATGAGATGGTATTTGGGAAGTATTGCAAAAATCTTAAATTGTTACATAAATTTCAGTTATTTTAGTAGTTGTGTGACCTTGCATAAGTTTCCATATTTTTGAGTCTCAAATTGCTTGTTTATAAAACAGAAATGATATAATTTACAATATCTGTTTTGTAGGATTGCAATAAGGAAAATCCTTTGCACATCATAAATTGTGTAGATGAGAATTGCCTCCTGCTTTTCATTACTATTACCATGAATTCTTCTTACTATATTGAATACAAAGGGGCTCTGGTTCATAGCATAACTACTTCTCCCCTTGTCCACAACTAATATCTTCTTACATCTATTAGCCAGTGAATTTCATTAAAGACTTATAGACAATTTGCTCTATCTCCAGTACAAATTTCTAGTTAATGATTAGTGTCTCTGAATCAGAGATGTGCCTAAAATTGGGGAATGTGGGTAGTTTGCTAGGAAATGGGGGAGAATCATGATGAAGGTTGTTTTTCCCCTTTTTATAAATAAATACACATATTTAATGATAGAAAAATATAATTTTTAAGATCTCCTGTGATTTGTTATTGGAAAATTGTTGCATCTAATATAATGGAGGCTCAAAGCTTCTGCTAGACATAAGCATACAAAAAGATAATTTTCAGATCTTGCTGGGGCCTGTACATGCTTGCTCTTGGCTCTGGTATGTTTTCTATTCTCTTCAATGTGTCATTTTCTAATCTTCTTTCATTTTTACTTTCTATCAGATAACTGCCAAAAGAGCAAACATCCAAAATATTACCACATATTAAGACTGAGTGAACAACAATTTCCAGATCCTTTGTCAAACTGGAGACCATATTCTGAGAGCTCTCTAGTTTGTAAATTTTTTGTATGCGACTAGATAAGAGCTTAAAAATTGCTTATTGGTTGATTAAAAACCAAAGACAATGCTTCAAAGAGGATCTGAGAATTGCATAGCCCTGTAATGATTTCCCCTTTTTAAGCCTTCCTACTCTGACAATCTTAAAACAATATATCATCAGTTTTGAAGATAACTATATCAAAATCTTAACATATATTAAGCTTATATTATAATAATACCCCTAGATCTTTCTACTAGATGCTGAAAGATTTACAGGAACACTAGGGAGAGGACTTTTTTGCATTGCTTAAACTTGGATCTGAACTACAATCCCAATATGAGGAAGAACACTAGCACAAAAGAATTTGCAGCTACAGAAGAACAATGACCCTGCTCACAGTTCAAGTGTTGAAAAGAGTGATTATGATCATTCACAAACCAGGAAATAGTAGAGAAGAGTGGTAAACACACTTTTCCCTATATCACAATACCTTGAAAGAGTCAAAAATTTACAAGTACCAAGAATTATCTCTGAAAATAGCCGTACAAAACCCCTGAAGCTTGGAACAGTACATCCTTCACCTTGGAAGCAGAATCCTACTTTGACACAAAGTTATAAATCAAGAAATAGGCTGAAAAGTAAACAAACAAAAGAAAAAATAATTCTGATATAGAAAGTTAGTAGGGTGACAATAAAGATGAAATGACACTCAGAAGACAGCAGTCTGAAGTCCTACAATCAAAGCCTCAAAGATAAATATGAATTGGTCTCAGGTCATGGAAGAACTCAAAAAGGATTTTAAAAATAAAGTAAGAGAGCTAGAGTAACAGAAAAGCAAGAAAAGAACTGAGAGCATTGCAAGAAAATAATAAAACTGCATCATCTTGAGAAAGGAAGCACAAAATAATACTAAAGAAAATAAAAACACAGAAAAATAGAATAGTTCAAATGGCAAAAAACAAAAAATCAATGAAGAGAAAAATTCCTTGGAAAGAGAATTGGTCAAACGAAAAAAATATATACCCAAAATTTTTCTGGAGAACTTTTTAAAAAGAAGAATTAGCAAAATGGAAGCTCACTGAAGAAAATAATTCCTTAAAAGTAAGACCTGGTCAAGTAGAAGTGAATGATTTTATGAGACATCAAGAAACAATCAAATAAAATCAAAAGAATGAAAAAAAAAATTAGAAGAAACTATGAAATAACCCATTGGAAAAATAACTGACATGGAAAGTAGATCAAGGAGAAATAATTTAAGAATTATTGGACTATCTGAAAGTCATGATTAAAAAAGTATATGGACACTATTTTTAAAGAAATTCTCAAGGAAAACTGCTTTGATATTCCAAAATCAGAGGGGAAATAGAAATTGAAAGAATTCACCAATAACCTTCTAAAGGATACCAAAATGAAAATTTCAAGAAATATTATAACCATGTACCCAACGTCCTAGTTCAAGAAGAAAATACTGTAAGCAGTCACAAGAAACAATTCATGTAGTCATACTCAAGATAACATAAGATTTAGGAGCTTCTATCATAAAGGATAAGAGGACTTGGAATGTGACATTTCAGAAATCAAAAGAGGTGGTTTTACAACCAAAAATCATTTACCCAGAAAAAATTGAATATAATCTTTTTGGAAAAAAGGACATTCAGTAGCAATGAGGATTTTCAAGTATTCCTAATGAAACTACCCTGGATATATAGAAAATTTAACTTTAAAATATAAGACAAAAAAAAAGGATTATAGAAAGGTATAGGAGATAGAAATCATAAAAATTTTGATAAGTTTAAAAATTTGTATTTCTCCATGGGAAAATTATATTTTCTCATTTTTAGTGAAGTTAGAAGTACATGTATACAAAAAACAGAGATTGAATTGAATGTGATGATACTATTATGTTAAAAAATTAAATAAAGGGATAAAAAAGAATAATACAGTGGGAGAAAGAGTAAGAGAAAGGTAGAATAGGAAGGAGTCTGAAAGATATTTTGGAGTTGTGGGGAAAATGGGGAAATGGGGAAGGGAGAACACGAGCCTTGATTTCATTGGTATTGGCTCAAAGAAAGAATATTTTACATACAAATTTAATTGCTCTTCTGATTCTACTCATTTCACTTTGCATAAGTTTATAGAAGTTTTTTCATGTTTTACTGAATGTAGCCTGCTCATCATTTCTTAAAGCATAGTAGTATTCCATCACAATCATATGCAACTTCTTCAGCTATTTTACACCTTAAGAGCAATATTGTATAATGATCTACTATGAATAATTTCTCTATTCTCAGCAATATAATGATCCAAGAAAATTCTGTAGGACTTAGGATCTCCAGAGAAATAACCAATAGAGCCTGAATACAAAATAAAGATACATTTCTTTGTTTTCTTCATTTTTCTTTTTTTATCTATGTTTTCTCTCACTTCGTGTCTTACATGAAAATGTTTCTTGCAAGACTACATATGTGTAACATGTTATATTGTTTGCCTTCTCAATTGGGGAGTGAGAGAAAGGCAATAATTTGGTACTCAAAATTTTAAAAAAAGTTAAAATTGTTTTCACTTGAAATTCAGAAGATATGATATCAAATAAAATATCAAGTAAACTCATAAGTTTATGCTCTTTACCATTATTCACATCCCTAATTTAAAAAAAAATAGTACAATGCCAAGAGCTAATCAACTGGTACTCTACTTAAAATCCAAATTGACATTGAACTGTAAATATTGTTCCTCTGGATTTGTCTGTATGCCATTTGCATATTTACAGAATTGTAGTATCATTTACAACTGTCCGATTATTTTAGTAACATTTGAGAAGAAAATGACAAGACCTCTAGAGGCATCAATTCACTATGACAACTGCATAGCCATTGAAATATTTCTGCATCCAGCCTAAGTCAATGCTCTTTCCTTCCCTGTTTTTCCAGCATCCTACTATTTGGTACAATGACTGTATGAGATTTATTGAAATGTAAGGACAAAGTACAAAATTGTATTTACCACAGATTTTTAGGATATTCACAATTTTAGTCTGAATTTATTTAGTCAATTAGAAAGACAGCATAATGCAGTGAATGAAAAGCTGTTTTGTAATCAAAAAGACATTGGTTCAAGCCATACATATGACACTATCATATGAGGCAAGTCATTTAACATTGCAATGCTTAAGGGAACTGTCTATGATACTGTAGAAAAGTTGTCAACCTACAATGGCAGAGGAAGTTTCTTTACCCTAAGCAAATAAAGTACTAGCTAAAAAACAAACAAACAAACAAAGCCTCTAACATGTGTGTTTATGTACCCCAAATAATATTTTTTAAATTTTATTTATAAATTTTTTGACATTATATATGCATGAGTATTTTTTATAACATTATCCCTTGTATTCATTTTTCCAAATTATTCCCTCCCTCCCTCCCTCTACTCCCTCCCCTTGATGACAGGCAATCCCATATATTTTACATGTGTTACAATATAACCTAGATACAATATATGTGTGTAAATACCATTTTCTTGTTGCACATTAAGTATTAGACTCTGAAGGTATAAGTAACCTGGGTAGATAGACAGTAGTGCTAATAATTTACATTCACTTCCCAGTGTTCCTTCTCTGGGTGTAGTTGTTTCTGTCCATCATTGATCAACTGGAAGTGAGTTGGATCTTCTTTATGTTGAAGATTTCCACTTCCATCAGAATACATCTTCATACAACATTGAAGTGTATAGCGATCTTCTGGTTCTATTCATTTCACTCAGCATCAGTTGATGTAAGTCTCTCTAAGCCTCTTTGTATTCATCCTGCTGGTTATTTCTTACAGAGCAATAATATTCCATAACCTTCATATACCATAATTCACCCAACCATTCTCCAATTGATGGGCATCCATTCATCTTCCAGTTTCTAGCCACTATGAAAAGAGCTGCCACAAACATTTGGGCACATACAGGTCCCTTTCCCCTCTTCAGTATTTCTTCGGGATATAAGCCCAATAGCAGCAATGCTGGGTCAAAAGGTATGCACAGTTTGATAACTTTTGGGGCATAGTTCCAAATTGCTCTCCAGAATGGTTGGATTCTTTCACAACTCCACCAACAATGTATCAGTGTCCCAGTTTTCCCACATCCCCTCCAACATTCATCATTATTTGTTCCTGTCATCTTAGCCAATCTGACAGGTGTGTAGTGCTGTCTCAGAGTTGTCTTAATTTGCATTTCTCTGATCAGTAGTGATTTGGAACACTCATATGAGTGGATATAATTTCAATATCATCATCTGAGAATTGTCTGTTCATATCCTTTGACCATTTATCAACTGGAGAATGGTTTGATTTCTTATAAATTAGGGTCAGTTCTCTATATATTTTGGAAATGAGACCTTTATCAGAACCTTTAACTGGAAAAATATTTTCCCAATTTGTTACTTCCCTTCTAATCTTATTTGAATTAGTATTGTTTGTACAGAAACTTTTTAGTTTGATGTAATCAAAATCTTCTATTTTGTGATCAATAATGATCTCTAGTTCTCCTCTGGTCATAAATTCCTTCCTCCTCCACAGGTCTGAGAGGTAGACTATTCTCTGTTCCTCTAATCTATTTATGATCTTATTCTTTATGCCTAAATCATGGACCTGTTTTGATCTTATCTTGGTATATGGCGTTAAGTGTGGATCCATATCTAATTTCTGCCATACTAATTTCCAGTTTTCCCAACAGTTTTTTCCAAGTAATAAATTTTTATCCCTAATTTTGGTATCTTTGGGTTTGTCAAAGACTAGTTTGCTATAGATGTACCCTTTTTTGTCCTTTGTATCTAATCTGTTCCACTGATCGACTGGTCAATTTCTTAGCCAATACCAAATGGTTTTGGTGACTGCTGCTATATAATATAGCTTTAGATCAGGTACACCTAGACCACCTTCATCTGACTTTTTTTTCATTAGTTCCCTTGCAATTCTCGACCTTTTATTCTTCCATATGAATTTTGTTGTTATTTTTTCTAGGTCATTAAAATAGTTCCTTGGGAGTCTGATTGGTATAGCACTAAATAAATAGATTAGTTTGGGGAGTATTGTCATCTTTATTATATTCGCTCGGCCTATCCAAGAGCACTGAATGTCTTTCCAATTATTTAAATCTGACTTTATTTTTGTGGCAAGTGTTTCGTAATTTTTTCTCATATAATTCCTGACTATTCTTTGATAGATGGATTCCCAAATATTTTATACTCTCAACATTTGTTTGAAATGGAATTTCTCTTTGTATTTCTTGCTGTTGCATTGTTGGTGGTATATAAAAATGCTGAGGATTTATGTGGATTTATTTTGTATCCTGCAACTTTGCTAAAATTCTGAATTATTTCTGATAGCTTTTTAGCAGTCTTTGGGGTTCTCTAAGTATACCATCATGTCATCTGCAAAGAGTGATAGTTTGATTTCCTCATTTCCTACACTAATTCCTTGAATCTCTTTCTCCGCTCTTATTGCCAATGCTAGCGTTTCTAGTACTATATTCAATACTAATGGTGATAGTTGGCAACCTTGTTTCACTCCTGATCTTACTGGGAAAGGTTCCAGTTTATTTCTGTTGCATATTATGCTTACTGACGGTCGTAAATATATGCTCCTGATTATTCTAAGGAATAGTCCATTTATTCCTATACTCTCAAACGTTTTTAGTAGGAATGGATGTTGGATTTTATCAAATGCTTTTTCTGCATCTATTGAGATGATCATATGGTTTTTATTAATTTGATTATTAATATGGTTAATTATACTAATAGTTCATCTAATATTAAACCAGCCCTGCATTCCTGGAATAAATCCTACTTGATCAGAGTGTATTACCCTGGGGATGATTTTCTGAAATCTTTTTGCTAATATCTTATTTAAGATTTTAGCATCAATATTCATTAAGGAAATTGGTCTATAATTTTCTTTCTCAGTTTTCATTCTACTTGGTTTAGGTATCAGTACCATGTCTGTGTCATAAAAGGAGTTTGGTAGGACTCCTTCATTCCCTATTTTTTCAAATAATTTATATAACATTGGGGCTAATTGTTCTTTAAATGTTTGGTAGAATTCACATGTAAATCCATCTGGTCCTGGGGATTTTTTTCTTGGGGAGTTGAATAATAGCTTGTTCTACTTTTTTTTCTGAAATGGGACTATTTAAGCAATTTATCTCTTCTCTGTTAATCTAGGAAGCCTATATTTTTGGAGGAAGTCATCCATTTCCCTTTAGTTATCAAATTTATTGGCATAAAGTTGGGCAAAATAACTCCTTATTATTTCTCTAATTTCCTCTTCATTGGTGGAAAGATCCCTCTTTTCATTTGTAAGACTAACAATTTTATTTTCCTCTTTCCTTTTTCTGATCAAATTTACCAAAGGTTTATCTATTTTATTGGCTTTTTCATAAAACCAACTCTTGGTTTTATTTATTTATTCAATAGTTTTTTTACTTTCAATATTATTGATTTCTCATTTTAATTTTTGTATTTCAAGTTTAATTTTTGGTTGGGGGTTTTTAATTTGGTCTTTTTCTAGCTTTTTAAGTTGCAGGCCCAATTCGTTAATCTTCTCTTTCTCTATTTTGTCCAAATAAGCATCTAAAGATATAAAATTTCCCCTTATTACCACTTTAGCTGCATCCCATTGATTTTTGTATGATGTCTCATCATTGTCATTATCTTGGGTGAAATTATTAATTGTTTCTATAATTTGCTTTTTCACCCAGTCATTCTTTAAGATGAGATTATTCAGTTTCCAATTACTTTTTGGTCTATATACCCCTAACTTCTTACTGAATGTAGCTTTTATTGCATTGTGATCTGAGAAGAAGGCATTTATTATTTCTGCCTTCCTGCATTTAATTTTGAGATCTTTATGTCCTACTATATAGTCAAATTTTTTATAGGATCCATGAACTGCTGAGAAGAAAGTATATTCCTTTCTATCGCCATTCAGTTTTCTCCAAAGATCTATCATACCTAGTTTTTCTAATGTTCTATTTACTTTTTAAAATTTATTTTCTTATTTGTTTTGTGGTTTGATTTGTCTAAATCTGAGAGTGCAAGGTTGAGATCTCCCACTATTATAGTTTTACTGTCTATTTCTTCTTGCAACTCTCTTAACTTTTCCTTTAGAAAGTTATATGCTATACCACTTGGATGCATATATGTTTAGTATTGATATGGCTTCATTGTTTATGCTACCTTTTAGCAGGATATAGTTTCCTTCCTTATCTCTTTTAACTAGATCAACTTCTGCTTTTGCTTGATCTGAGATAAGGATGGTTACCCCTGCTTTTTTGGCTTTACCAGAAGCATAATAGATTCTGCTCCAACCTTTTACCTTTACTCTGTATGTATCTCCCTGCTTTAAGTGTGCTTCCTTTATACAACATATTGGAAGGTTCTGACTTTTGATCCAGTCTGCCATCCGTCTCCGTTTGAAGGGAGAGTTCATCCCATTCAAATTTACAGTTAAAATTACTAATTCTCTATTTCCTGGCATCATATTATCCCCAGATTATGCTTCTTCCCTTGACCCCCCTGAACCCCTTCACCAATATTTAATTGATAGACCCCACTTGTGATGCACAACCCTCCCTTTTTTAGTATCCCTCCCCCTCCTTCGAAGTCCCTTCCCTTATTCCCCTTTTCCTTTTCCCTTTTCCTCTCCCCTCTTTTAATGAGGTGAGAGAGAATTCTCTGAAAAACTAATATGTCAATTATTTACTCTTTGAGCCTATTCTGATGAGAGTAAGATTCACACAATGATTCTCCCCCTCTCTAAATTCCCTCAGATATGGTATATTTTCTATGCCTCTTCCTGGGATGTAGTTTCCCTCTTTTTATCACTCCTTCCCCTTTTTCTGATACTACCCCCTTCCCTTTACTATTTCCCCCTTATTTATATCAGTAAAATCAAATAATCCATGCGGACTTTCTATATATCCACAACAGAGATACAGTTCTCAGGAGTTCTGTTTACCTTTTTCTGTTTCTCTTCAGTCTTTTGGATGTAGATCAAATTTTTTGTTTAAGTCTGTTTTTTTTTCTTAGAAATAAATGGAATTCCTCTGTTTCATTGAATGACCATCTTCTTCCATGGAAGAAAATGCTAAACTTAGCTGACTAGTTTATTCTTGGTTGCAATCCTTGATCTTTTGCCTTTTGGAATGTCAGGTTCTAGGCCCTTTGATCTTTTAATGTGATGGCAGCCAGATCTTGAGTGACCCTTATTGTGGCACCTTGGTATTTAAATTGTTTTTTTCTAGCTGCTTGCAAGATTTTATCCTTTGTGTGGTAATTCTACAGCTTAGCCACAATATTCCGTGGTGGTTTTTTTAGGGTCTTTTTCAGAAGGAGTTCGATGAATTCTTTCCACATCTACTTTCCCTTCTGTTTCTATTATTTCTGGACAGTTCTCTTTGATGATTTCCTGTAAAGTAGAATCTAGGCTCTTTTTTTGGTCATAGTTTTCTGGAAGTCCAATGATCCTCAGATTATCTCTCCTATATCTATTTTCCAGGTCTATAGATTTTCCCAGTAAGTATTTGACTTTATTCTCCAGCTTTTCTTTTCTTTCTTTTTTTTTTTTTTGTTTTGTTTTGTTTTGTTTTGTTTTGTTTGACTGATTCTTGGGTTCTCATTTCTATTTGTTCCGTCCTGAGTTTTAATGAGTTATTTTCTTCATTCACATTTTTTAGTTCTTTTTGTATATGCCCAATTGAATTTTTAAAGGAATTATTTTCCTCTATTGAATTTTTTCCATTTCCCTAATTTTTTTAGAGAATTATTTTCTTTTTCCAATTCAGAAATCCTATTTTCTTGAGATTTTTTTTATCTTTTCACATTTACAGTTAAAATGACTAAATCTGTATTTCCTGACTATAGCATGCCCTCCTGGCAGTTACAATTACTAGTCTGTCCTAGGCCCAACAGATTACCTTTGACCACTGACCTTTGCAGTGTCAACTCTACTCGGCTTGCCTTCTCTGAGGCTTTCAAAGGTCTCTGGCAACAATCTCTTGAATCTATAGCTTTATAACCGGTAGCACACTAAAGAACAGCCATGTGTAAGGGTCAGAAAGAAATGTGTGTCCTCTTCACCATCTTGGCTCTGTCCCTTAGTGTTCCTTGGAGTTTTTCTTGGGGGAGTCTCTTTCTAGAAGTGATCAATGAATTCTTTCAATGACTATTTCCCCTCTAGTTTTAGTATATCAGGGAAGTTTTCCTTGATGATCTCTTAAAGAATGCTATCCAGGCTTTTTTTGTTTTTTTGGTCTTGGTCAATATGGTACTTATTTTTAAGTTGTCTGTTCTGCATTTATTTTCCAGGTTAGCTGTTTTTCCAATGAAGTATTTTACATTTGCTTCCATTTTTTCTTTTTCTTTTTCTTTCCTTTTTTTTTTCTTAGTTTTTTTTTTGACTAATTCTTGCTGTCTCATAGAGTTACTAGTTTCCATTTTCCACATTCTAGTTCTTAATGTGTAATTTTCTTCAGTTATCTTTTGTATCTCTTTTTTCCATTTGAGTAATTGTACTTTTCATTTTGTTATTTTCTTGAATGGATTTTTTTCTTTTCTTTTTTGCATTTAGCCTATTGTCTTTTTTTAAGTAATTGATTTCTTCAATGGATTTTTTTTGGCATTTGATCAATTATATTTTTAAAGGAATTGCCTTCTCTTTCTAAGCTGTTGATTCTCTCTTTTATACTTTTTGTCCTTTTCTCATTTTTCTCCTACCTCTCTTATTGCCTTTTGAAATCTTTTGTGAACATTTTCAAGAAGCTTCTTTGAATTTGAGATCAATTCATATCACTCTTTGCAATTTCCTCTGGGTATTTTGTCCTTATCTGAGTTGGTGTTTTGTTCTTCCCTGTCACCATTGAAGATTTCTATGTTTAAAATTATGTTCTGTTTCTTACTCATTTTCTTTCCTTTTCTTTTTGTATGTCCTCTTTTGTGACTTTTATAGTGGAATTCTGTTCATATAATAAAGAGAGCACCAAGCTTACTATACAGCTCTGAGGTTTTTATTGGATGTGATCAGAGAGCCCACTTGTGTTTGTTGTTTTGCTACCAACAGGGAGTAGTTTTACCTGCTCTTTCCAAGCAAAACTTAGATTCCCAAAATTCTTCTGAAATCAGTACTTCTGAGTTGGTACTGGAGATTGCCTCATTTTTCTGCTGTGCTGCTGAGCCAGGACCTTAGATGCTGCTGTGTTAAAACCTTCTCACTGTCTTTCTCAGACGTTGTCTGAGCTGGGCTGAATGCTCCTTTCACCCCAGTAAGACTGAGCTTTATTGAAATCTTTCAAATCTATCTTGAACTGAAGATTCATTTCATTCTGTCAGATTCTTTTTAGAGTCTTGGTTTTATGTGGTTTTTAAGGGAAACTGGGAGAGATTGAGAAGCTTTCTGGCTTCACTCTGCCATCTTCACGCTTGGGTTACTTATTTTCAATGTATTAAATGCACACATGGAAAATTTAACAATTGGTTCTCCTGAGCCATTGTGATCTAAATTAATTATGATCACACTTGGATTCAATATTCAAACAATGTCTTATATTTTAAATTAGGAAATTAAGCCTTCTAGAGATGAAGTTAATTGTTAAATACCCATAATTAAATGTTAGAGAATGAAAACCCAGATCTTCTGAGCCCCATGCCAGACTTTTTATCTTACAATAAATAATAATATAACAAAGCACAATAACAAGTTTAATAAGTGGCAAATTATATTGCTACTCATCATCTAAATGGAGAAATCACATTTTTTTTGTTCTTCATTGATGACTAAATGTTTATAGAACCTAACTAACACAAAGTAATCACCAAACTTTTGATAAAAACAAACCTGGAATTTCATGAGTACTTCCTATCTATAAATTCAATGATAACATCAGAAGGTGAAAAGTTACCCTTTGCATCTTTACTCCATGTTTCAGCAGCTGTCATTTACACACAAGCCCAAAGTGAAGTGTGGTGTTCTGTTCAATTGAATTTCTTTAGTTTTTCACTCTTGAGATCACTGACAATGATTAAAAAATGAATCTGAACTCTAGCAAAGTGTCTAGGTAGTAGGGAAGTCATAATAAGATGGAGGGAGAGAATAGTTAGGATATCGACATTATATTGGATAATGAAAGGCTAAACTAAAGCGAAGGCAGCAAGCGGGCACAACTTCAGTGACAGAAGTTTATTTTTTCTGGACTACAAGATCACATTCCTTTTCATATTTTCAACCCTAACAATACAGTGCTACCCCATTTGTTGATTCTTTTTACCTATTCCTTTTTTTTTGTTTGTTTATGGTCCCTATACTCTAGGAGATAATGTGAAATGGTGGGAATCCAGTATGCTAGACTTGAATCAATAAATCTGTTTGATGCTCATTTAGGAAAAGTATTATTTCTGCTACCCATGACAAACCAGCTTATTTCTCAAAACTTATTTTCCTCATGTATGAAAAATAAAATGATCATTTCTTGAATTTCTTCTCACAGTACAAAAGCTTTCTTTAAGAACAGAGAAGTTGGACACCTTAAATGATTTCCAAAAATTAATAGGAGATATCCAATGGATTCATCCAGTGTTAGGCTTAACTACCAATCAACTGCAACCTCTATATGACATTTTAAGGGGAGACAGTACTTTAAATTCACCATGCCAGCTTACAAAAGAAACACAGAGGCTTTGAGACAAGTTGAATTGGCTTTATCCAAAGTGGTTGAGAGAGTCACTCAAAAACCCTTGGAAATATCAGTTTTTGCTATACAAGAGGCACCCATAGCAGTCCTTCATCAAGGAAACAGTGTGATTGAGTGCGTGAACCTCCCAGCACAACTAGAACAAAGCCTTACTCCTTACCCAGTGCTTGTGGCTAGAATTTTATTAAAGGCTATTAAGAGAGTAGTACAATTATCTGGTATAAGTCCTGAAAAAATACACACATTCTATACTAACGCACAAATTAATGTATGCTGTGAGACCATCCCAGAATGGCAAATTTTATTGGCCACAGCTCCAAATTTTGCACATGGATCTCCATTAAAGATAACCCGGCTACTACATAATTGGCGATGGATTTTTGAAGAAAAGATTTCTAAGGTTCCTTTTAAAGGACAAACAATCTTTACAGATGCATCCAAAGAAATTTGTGCTGTATACTCTCATGATTTAACCATAAATAGAGTAGCCAGGACTCCTTTTCAGTCCACTTAGCAGAATGAATTATTTGTTATCATGCTAGCTCTTACTTATTACCCAGGAGACGTAAATATAATTACTGATTCAGCCTATTCAGTAGGTGTAGTACAAAGAATTGCCACAGCCCAAATAAAATTTGCAGCCTCTAATATTTATCAGCTCTTTAAGGAACTTCAAGAGCAAGTGAGAATGCATCCAGGCAAAATTTATATCTTGTATGTCCACTCACATAGTGGACTTCCAGGTCCTATTTTTGATGGAAATTTAAAGGCAGATAGCCTTTTAACTATGTTAGCCAGTACTCCTTTATTTCAGGAAGCACAAAAATCTCATTCTAAATATCATCAAGCTGCTTGAGCTTTACATTTACAATTTGGAATAACAAGAGAGGAAGCTAGAAGCATAGTAAAAAGCTGTACGGCTTGCCTTCCTTTCCATGCTCCTACAGTCCTTCCGGGGAAAAATCCTCATGGTTTGAGACCTAATGAAATTTGGCAAAGGGATGTGACCCATTATAAATCTTTTGGTCATCTTTTATGCACGTGATGGTAGATAACTTTTCAGGATTCACTTTTGCAGTGCCAACAGCAAAAGAGACAGCCCGAGTGGTCACTGAATTCCTTATCCAAGCATTTACTTCTAAACATTTTGCACACTTTTGTCCAGAGTATAAGATTTTACACACCACTGGCATACCTTTTAAACCACAAGGTCATGCAATAGTAGAGAGAAGAAACAGAGACATTAAGACACTCCTCTGAAAACAAAAAAAAGGGGGAGCCACAGGTAACCCTAGAGAACTTCTAAATTTAGTCCTCTATACCATTAATTTTCTAATTTTTGACAAAGATGCACTGGTTCCGGCAGACAGGTTTTATAACCCATCAGAAGGGCAGTGTCCAATGCGAGCAGCTCCACTGTCCTTAGATAATCGCCAGGTGATGTGAAGAAACCCAGAAAGTGGTGAATGGAAGGTACTAGATAGGTTAACTGCTTGGGGGAGAGGATGGGCTTGTATTTCTTCAGATGGAGAAGGAATCAGATGGGTGCCAACAAGTCATATTTGCCTTGTCCATCAGAGAGAGACAGAAAAAGAGAAAGACCTCAAAACAAAGGAGAAAATCTAAGAAACATCTGACACTGAAAGAGCATGGCTCATAAGAAGACTGTTAAAGAACTTTAAAACCAGCAAGAATCATTGGATTTCCTAACACAAGATGAGACCAATGAACAATGGACTTATGGACATTTATAAATTCTCAAATTATGATTATTTGATCATGTTATTTGTTACATCACTTCTAGCATGTGTTATGTTACTATGTATTTATGTAATTATGAGTAATACCTCCCATATTGATGGATTTATGTTTCAAGGTCATGACCACCCTATGCTCTAAATCAAAAGAAAGGGGGAGATGTTAGGTTCTTAGTAAGTACTAAGTAGGTACTTAACAATTCTCTAGTTCATATCTTTGTTTCGGGCCTTTGAAGAGAGTTTACACCTTTGGACTTCTGAGGTAGAGTTTACATGTTTAAAAGAAGTTTGCACCTTTAACAGGAGCAAGTTCATTGGTTGAAGTATTTCCCCAGGCCCCATTGAGTTCTCACTAGCCCATTCTCTGCTAGGATAAAAGAGAAGGGCAGTAGGGCAAGGAGAGTCTAGTCTGGGACAGAGTTGGGATGGCAGAGGAAAAGATTTTACAGAAAACAGATCTCCTCCCAGAGAAGGATTATAACTTAGAGATGAAAGGACCTTTACAATCTACTTCATATAGTTGTAGATGGTGAGAATTGCAAAGCTATTATGGGTAATCTATGCATGCATTCCACATCCCACCTATGAATTGGTGGGTGTACCAAAACATTTATTATTCTACAGATATTCAGGTGATGGACATTTGAAAATGTGCCTTCTCTGGTCCTTGTAGAATAGACATGCATTCCATTGCTCGATCGTTCCTTGGATTCCTTTCAGTTAAAAAGTGTCTTAAAAGGTGTGTTTTCCATTGGCATAACCTTTGATAACCAAAGATTGCACAAAACTTGAAAATGTTATACAGTTGGCTTTAATTAGCAGCCATCCACTCTAAAGTGGGAAGATGTTTTGCTGAGTTACTGGAACACATATTGTAGGAAACCAGTTTCTGGTACCAAACCAACATTTTTTGTACCAAAATGTCTTGTGAACAGAGTATGAGCATTGGGAGGACAGAAGATAAAGTAAAATTATTCTATGACAGTTAATTAGTGAAAAAATGTAAAATATCAGTAGTGTGTACTAATTGTATGTTAATGGAATGATAGTATGCTCCTAGGTGGAGCATGGGATTGTTCTTCAAAGTTTCAGAGAAGGATTTTGTCTTCATACCAAGATTTATTTAAGGAGCAAGAGAGAATGGAATGCTAAAACAAAAAGACAACATACAAAGGTAATAAACTATCAGTCTGCATCTTGAGAATGTATGGATATATTATCATTAATATTTACTATCCTTTGTGTAGAGACAGGATTTGAATTTGAACATTCTTCTTCTAAGTTCAAAATTCAAGTTATTCCTGTATAGAACCCAGAGAGTATATTTGGTCTTAATATTGATCCACCATGATTCAGTTTAGTATTTTGGAGAATGATTGAGAATTCCAGAGGTCTATGCTGAGAAAAACCTGTTATTGAAGGATATGAAGGATGACTTAGAGTCAAATATAGCATTCTTTGTATGTGAATGGATCTGTTATTTCTATTCCCTTCTTTTTTCCCCTGGAATCAATAGAATATTGAAGGGAAAATTTCAATTTAGAACTTAACTATTCTGTTTTCAAATGCTGGCTCTGGCACTTACTTTCTCTGTGACTTTGGAAATGTATCACACCATTCTGAAACTGTAAAATGGTGTATGCAATCCGTTAAACTAGATAAGATCTAAAATCCTTTCTGGCTACAGATCTATGATGATATATCAATTTTACCCATCAGATCCTATGAAGACCACAATTCAATTTTGTCCTCTGACTGTTATTGTGTGGCTGATTGAAATACAACTTCTTCAATTTTCTGTTTCCTCATTTACAAAACTGCAATAATTTTATCTATAGTGTTCACCTTATAATATTTTTGGAGGATCCAAAGAATCAATGAATGCTGAACACTTCAAAAATCAGATGTTAACTTCTCAATCCTTCTTATTATTTGAAATCCAATTACTATTTTCTCCATGAATTCTTTCTTGATTTTTTTCTATTTCAGTCATGATTTTGGAATAGAATTCAATTAAATAAACAACAAAAATATTATCTATAACTATCACTTTAATAACCACAAATAGCCAAAAGGAAAGAAAATATTTCAATCCTTCTTTACATAAAACTACAATTACTTTCTCTTCAAAGTCTCAGCCTTTATTTTTCACATGCCCCAAAGGATGTGTTCACAACTTATTATTGAGTACTTATACTGCAGAATATCTATTGTTAGGTGATATGAAGGATGCTGAAATAGGCAAGATTTGAGCCCTGATATAAAGAACAAACTAAGTACATTGAAAAGCAATATGGTGTTCCTACATTATGAGTCACATTAACAAGACAGTTCTCTTACACTTAGTTAAACCCATGGGAGCTAATGAGACAACTAAGAGAAAGAGTGCAAATAAATAAGAGATCATCCAAGAGAGATCGTTGATTAATATTCACAGTTGAGTATTCTCTGAATGATGAGTCAACAAAGGAAATTTAAAAGGAGAAGTAAGACAAACAGAAGAGAAATTGGAAGAGCATTTCATGGCTAAGTAATTTTGAGTAAGGTTTCAAAGGTGAGATAGGATTTTTATAGATTTGGATGGAAATAAATGGAGTCTGGAAGGGTGAAATAGTACTAGAAAAAATATGGAAGACTGATCTGTAACTAACAAATTTGGGAACCTAAGTAAGTAGTATCACATGTTGCTGATAAGAGTGGTATCAAAAAAAAAATTGACTAAGACTGGGAGTACCACAGAAACAGGATAGGAAAGATATCCCTTCCCCTAGGGTATACCACATGGAAGTTTCCAAATTTAAATACATATCCTAAAAACTAAATGCTAATCTAAATTTTGGAACACTGGGACAAAATCTAGTCTGCTAACCTTAGTAATATCTCTGTCAGAGACAAATCATGAACTAGAGACAGTCCCTATCAAAGAGTTTACTATCATTAGATAGTAAATAAAATTATTTACATCACTTTAATGCTCTTAAGTATTTCCCCATTATCTCACTTGATTCATATAATCCTATGAGACATTTATTTACATATGTTATTGTTTTCATTTCCTAGATAAAGAAATTGAACCTCATATAACTTTAGGATCTATATTTCCAAAGCTAATAAATGCCAGAAACAATGTTAATCTTAGAACCTTAAGCCCTAATCCTATGTCACCAATGTTGTATTGGACTGTTCAAACTGGATGTCCCAGAGATCCTCAAATCTAGCATTTCCAAGTAAAATTCATTAACTTCCTTTCAAACTCCCCACTTATATACATTTTTGTGTTTTTGTACTATATTAAGAAAATCTCTAATCTTCCCTAAGGCTTAGTTTCCTCATTTATGAAATAGTCATTTTAGTAGATGGCTGCTAAGATTCATTCCCAGCTCTAGAGCTATCTGCCAATAACTTGTTCAAAGATCTTTCCTTCTTACTGTAGGCTTCCATGTATTTTCTTGGTTCATGATGACAAATGTTCTGTATAAATTCAGATCACAAGTCATCTCTAACTTTTAGTCTTAAAGGGTTGCCTGGTCATAGGTAATTTGTTATATTTGTTAATTTACTGGTTAATATTAGGTTTAAAATTATCTCAGAGTGAGAATTCTTCATGCACTTTCCACAAGAGAGTAATAATAGGGAGAAATTCAACTCTTCAAGTCATTAACTAATTATTGAAAATAGTGAAATATTTACTTGACTTTTAAATATTAAGAACAGACCTTTGTCAAGTAAAGTTGAGAATACTAACAAATTAATAAATACAGTATTATCACTGACCTTCAGTAATTTATATTTTATGTATTAATCTCACCCTCCCAACCAAGGATATTGCTCTTTTTTATTTTTTTATTAATTATAGTTTTTATTTACCAAATACATGCATGAGTAATTTTATAGCACTGACAATTGTTAAATCTTTTTTTCTAATTTTTCCTCTCCTCCCCCCCAAGATGGCAGGTTGACCAATACATGTTCAATATGCTAAAGTATAAATTAAATACAATATATGTATACATATACAAATAGTTGTTGTACTGTACAAAAGGAATCAGACTTTGAAATAGTGTACAATTAGCCTGTGAAGGAAATCAAAAATGCAGGTGGACAAAAATAGAGGGATTGGGAATTCTATGTAGTAGTTCATAGTCATCTCCCAGAGTTCTTTCGCTGGGTGTAGCTGGTTCAGTTCATTACTGCTCTATTGGAACTGATTTGGTTCATCTCATTGTTGAAGAGGGCCACGTCCATCAGAGTTGATCATCATATAGTATTGTTGTTGAAGTATATACTGATCTCCTAGTCCTGCTCATTTCACTCAGCATCATTTCATGTAAGTCTCTCCAGGCTTTTCTGAAATCATCCTGCTGGTCATTTCTTACAGAACAATAATATTCCATAATATTCATATACCACAATTTATTAAGCCATTCTCCAATTGATGGGCATACAATTAGTTTCCAGTTTCTGGCCATTACAAATATGGCTGCCATAAATATTCTTGCACATAGAGGTCCTGTTCCCTTCTTAAGATCTCTTTGGGATATAAGCCCAGTAGTGACATTGTTGGGTCAAAGGGTATGCACAGAAGGATATTGCTCTTATAAGAAAACGTGTATATATAAGAAGGTAAACAAAATATTAAAAAAAGCATTCAAGAATAAAACTTGGAGAACAAAAATTGGTGAAAAAATGCAAACGTTGTGTAAAGATTTCTATAAAAACTACCTTTTCTGTGAGTGACGCTTTTGTCTGAATCTATAAAATTACAGTCACAGATGAAGTAAATAAAGAAAAAAAAAGAAACACAAAAAACTAACACAGAGAACAATTGGTTGAAATATATCAAATATTCATAAAAATATGTTTTGGAGGTGATGCAATTTAGACTGTTGAGGGATTGATTCTCAAGGTATCTGAAAGAAAAAATGCTAAAAGCTTGGAAAAGTTATGCATGTGATCAAGAAAAATGTGATCAAGAAAAATATCAATAATTACTGACTTCTATATCTTATCTCTTCAAAATATTGAAGAAAATAAGCTACATACAAAACAATTGTTATCTTGAAAAAGGCATGAACACTGAACATGTCAGCTTTTGAAAATAATATTTGACAGCAGACCATTTTTATACTTACAGAATTGACTGAAATGTTTAAAAAATATAATATCTCACTGAACTTGTTTGTTGACTCAAAAAAAAGTTTTTGTAAAACAGAACTCTAACTTAAACACTTTTCTTCAGGAAAGTAGCTACATATGTTATTATTATATGATGGAACAACACAAATAATATTTGATGATCACTTAATATTAATAACAAAGGAATTGTAACACTGTCAAAGACAGTTTCCGTTTTCAAGAGAGACATCTAGATCAGAGATAAAGTCCTTCAGATGTATCTTTTATAGAAGTAATTGTGTTAATATCATTAATCCGTGGAACACTACAAAGTCTAGACCTATTGATAGTAGTTTGGCTTCAATAGTTATACAGGAAAAAATGGATGAGGAATAACTATTTGCCACATTGTGATTAGTAAATGCATAGAAGAACACAATGCTCTATCAGGTTGAGTAGCTATCATGATTGGACCCTGCAATGGACCCAAAATTAAATAGGAGGAGAAAAAAACCCAAAATAAAGTGTCTTTAGGAACTTATGAAGCACTTTTAATTACCCAGAGCATCAACCTGAAACAATGACCCAACTTTTTAAAGCCAATATGTTTTACATGATTGTGTATAATCTAAAATAATAAGATAGTGAAATCAATAAAGAAAGAAAATTACACATTTCCTGAAAGGGCATCAGAGAGATATATGGTAGATAGATGTGTAGGCTGCAGATTATTACCCACAAAGGACAATCTAAATGGAATAGCATTAAAAATATGTTCAGAGACATTTACTCCCCCAAAAGGTGACAATCCAGGGAAACAATAAGAATGAGGTCTAAAATGAATAGCTTACATACCTCACTGGAGTCCATGCAATTATAAGAAGTCTAGAGGAATGTCTTCAATCTACTGGATGGACCTCTGTGTAAGATTGACAAGAAAACATCAGAGTTGAATATAATGAAAAGACAAATAGATTTTGATTTAAATCCTTCTTCCAATATTGATATGATTAGATATATTGAAATACTTCCTCCACAAAAATCTTTCTCATTTGTACATTTCATTGTAATTTCTCAAAAGCTCTGTCATTGAAGAATACACATGAATCAGTGTTTCAAATTTTTATCCAAAGACAAATCTTACCTACTAATAAGGCCAACTAATTTTGTTTCAAATATTTTTCATTTCCTGTTAAACTTGGATATTAATTGTGGTTTTAAAAAGGCTACATTTTTAGTTCCCCATTTTTGGAGAGGCAGGCTAGGTAATCTTTGACCTCAAATAGAAGGAAAACTTTGATCTCATTTTCCACTGAAGTTGAAATGTCAGGAAGACTTGTGGGAAGACACTAAGAGAACCTATAATATATACCTATAATGTAACATGCTTTTCAGGAAGAAAATCAATCTCTATGTTAACTGAGAAATGGCAAATTTCTACCAAGATTACACAGAAATCATTAATAGTTGATTTATAGTTACCAGAATGATGTGTTTTTAATAATTTCTTCTCAAGAACACTACTAGCCATGTCCAGCAGTACTCTCAAGATTGGTAATGATAAGACCCCTGGCTGCTGTCCCTGGTGGTACAGTGACTCTTTTTAAAAATGAGATGATTCAGTTAGGTTCCAATATACTTGTGATGGACATTGTCATCTGCTTCCAGAAAGAGGATTGTGGATATTGAATGTGTATCACAACATGGTATTTTCAACTTTTTTTGTTTGCTTTGCTTTCTTTCTCATTATTTTAAATTTTGATCTGATTTTTCTTGTGCAGAATGATAATTGTAGAACTATGAATGGAAGAATTGCATACATTTAACATATATTGAATTATTTATTTCTAAGGGTGGGGATGGGGAGAAGGAAGGAAGAAAATTTAGAACACAGGTTTTTGCAAGGGTGAAAGTTGAAAACTATATTTGCATATATTTTGAAAAGAAGATGCTATTATTTAAAAAAATAATAATAAGAGAACACAAATTATTTGGAATATGAATAGGAAGGAGTAAAGGCCAAACTGAAAGAAGATAGCAAAAAAAAATTAATTATCAAAAAAAAATCTGAAATTGAAACTATATCCACTCATATGAAAGAGTGTTCCAAATCACTACTGATCAGAGAAATGTAAATTAAGACCACTCTGAGATACCACTACACACCTGTCAGATTGGCTAAGATGACAGGAACAAATAATGATGAATGTTGGAGGGGATGTGGGAAAACTGGGACACTGATACATTGTTGGTGGAGTTGTGAAAGAATCCAGCCATTCTGGAGAGCAATTTGGAACTATGCCCAAAAAGTTATCAAACTATGCATACCCTTTGACCCAGCATTGCTGTTATTGAGCTTATATCCCAAAGAAATACTAAAGAGCGGAAAGGGACCTGTATGTACCAAAATGTTTGTGGCAGCTCTTTTTGTAGTGGCTAGAAACTGGAAGATGAATGCATGTCCATCAATTGGAGAATGGTTGGGTAAATTATGGTATATGAAGGTTATGGAATATTATTGCTCTGTAAGAAATGACCAACAGGAGGAATACAGAGAGGCTTGGAGAGACTTACATCAACTGATGCTGAGTGAAATGAATAGAACCAGAAGATTGCTGTACACTCCAATGCTGTATGAGGATGTATTCTGATGGAAGTGGATATCTTCAACATAAAGAAGATCCAACTCACTTCCAGTTGATCAATGATGGACAGAAATAACTACACCCAGAGAAGGAACACTGGGAAGTGAATGTAAATTGTTAGCACTACTGTCTATCTACCCAGGTTACTTATACCTTTGGAATCTAATACTTAATGTGCAACAAGAAAATGGTATTTACACACATGTATTGTATCTAGGTTATATTGTAACACATGTAAAATATATGGGATTACCTGTCATTGGGGGGAGGGAGTGGAGGAAGGGGGGATAATTTGGAAAAAATGAATACAAGGGATAATGTTATAAAAAAATTGCTCATGCATATATACTGTGGAAAAAATCTAAATAAAAAAAAAATCATCTTTATAGAAAACAAGCAAATCATCAAAAGAAAATGCATAGAGACAATTTAAAGATTAAAAGTTTCCCAAAAGAATATTATTGCTCTGTAAGAAATGACCAGCAGGATGAATACAGAAAGGCTTGTAGAGACTTGCATGAAGTTGCTGAGTGAAATGAGCAGAACCAGAAGATCACTATACACTTCAACAAAATACTGTATGAAGATGTATTCTGATGGAAGTGGAAATCTTCAACATAAAGAAGATCCAACTCACTTCCAGCTGATCAATGATGGACAGAAACAACTACACTCAGAGAAGGAACACTGGGAATTGAATGTAAAATATTAGCCCTACTGTCTATCTACCCAGGTTACTTATACTTTCAGAATCCAATTCTTAATGTGCAACAAGAAAATTGGATTTACACACAAATATTATATCTAGGTTATACTGTAAAACATGTAAAATGTATGAAATTTCCTGTCATCTAGGGAGGGAGTAGAGGGAGAGAGGAGAAAATCTGGAAAAATGAATACAAGGGATAATGTTATTAAAAAAAGTTTCCCAAAAGAACACAAGAAATAAAAAGTCTGAACATCATATTACATGAAATAATGTGAGAAAACCATCCAGAATTTTTCAACACAAAAATACAAATATCAAAATAAAAGAATACATGGGTGGGTGGGGAAAGATTTTCTTCCAAGTTTTCTGCTTACCTTCTGATCTTGGTTACAAAAACCTTTCAACTGAATATAATAAAATTATTTATTTTATATTTTATGATATACTTTATTTCTTCTATGGTAATGAATTCTTTCCCTTCCCATAGATCTGACATATACACTTTCTTACTATTCTAATTTGATTATAGTTTTACCATTTATGTCAAAATCATGCAATCATTTGAACATTATTTTGTTTTATCACGTGAGGTGTTGTTCCATACCTAATCTGTATCCTATTGTTTTATAGTTTTTCCAGGAATTTTTCTCCTAGATTATTGACTACTATGATTTTTTTATTGTAAAAAGTTTATTTATTTTGAATACACATTGCTTTATGAATTATGCTGGGAGAGAGAAATCATAGCAAATGGGAAAAACCAAGGGAAATACAAAAACAAAAACAAAAACAAAAAAACAGAAAAAAAGAAGTGAATACAGCATGTGTTGATTTACATTCCATCTCCTTAGTTCTTTTTCTAGATGGAGATAGAATTTTCTGGAAGCTATTTGCTTCCATTTCATGGGAGAGTTTATTCTATTCATATGGGAAAAATCAATTTTATCATTATCAGCTCTATATTTCCCTCCATCCCACATTCTCCTCTGTATATATCTTTGTTCTTTTTTTCCATCCTGTCCTCAGTTACATATTGTTTTTACTCACAATACCCATTGCCTTATTCTTCTATTACCCTCTCTCTTCTCTTAGTAGTATTTTAATCCATCTATCCTCTACCTTAACTTTTATCAATCCTTCCCCCCTTTTCTTAATTTCCCCTAGTATTTCTGCCCTACTTTATATCTTGTTCCTCCCTTTATCCCGATTTCTCCTCCTATTTCATTATAGTTTTAGATAAATTTCCATTCCCATCTGAATGATTAAATCATTTCTTCATAAAGCCAAAACTGATAAAATCAAGCTTGAGACAATGCTCATCCACCTCCCTTCTTTTCCTCAATTGTAATACCTCTTTATGTGAACTAGTTGTACCATTTTACCTTCCCTTTCCTTATTTTCCAGTACATATCTTTTACCACTCTTCATGACTTTTTCTTTGATGTCATCACATCAGGGACCATTCACAAACACAATCTTGGTCTACATAATGACCTCCCTCTGTCAGCCCCAAGTAACAGATAGAGTTCACAAGAGTTACAGATATTGTTTTCTTACCTAAGGATTGAAACAGTTTAACCTTTAAATATACACTTTCCCCAGTTTGACATTTTTATGGTTGTCTTGCATCCTGTGTTTGTAGATTAAATTTTCTGTTTAGTTCTGTTTTTTTTTTTTTCAACAGAAATTATTGAAACTCTCTTACTTCATTGAAATATCATTTCGTCCCTTGAAAGCTGATGCTGAGTCTTGCTGGGTAGTTAATTCTTGAATATAATCTGAGGTCCTTTGCCTTCTGGAATATGGTAATCTAGGCCCTCTAATCCTTTATTATAGAAACTGCCAGATCTGGATAATACTGACTACTGTTCCTTGATGTCTAAATTGTTTTTGTCTGGAAGCTTGTATATTTTTTCCTTGAGATTATAGTTTTGGAGTTTCCCAAGAATGTTCTTTGGAGTTTTCCTTGTGAGATCTCTTTCCAGAGTTAATCAATGGATTCTTTCAATGAGTATTTCCAACTCTGTTTCCAGAATATTGGAGCAGTTTTCCTTAATGACCAATTGAACAATGCTATCCAGACTCATTTTTGGTCATGGCCTTCAGGTAGGCATAACATTTTAAAATTTTCTCTTCTGGATCTATATTCCAAGTTGACTGTTTTGCAAATTAGGTATTTCACATTTTCTTCCATTTTTTTTCATTATTTTTAGTTTGTTTGACTGATACTGATTCTTGATGTCTCACAAAGTTATTAGCTTCCATTTGCCCTGTTCTGGTTTCTAATGTGTGATTTTCTTCAGTTTTCTTTTGTATCTCTTTTTCCATTTGGTTTATTCTACAGTTTAAGGAGTTGTTTTCTTCAGACATTTTTTCCTTCCTTTTCCAAACTGTTGATTCTCTAATGTTCACATATCATTTCTTTTCTCATTTTTTCTTTACCCCCTCCCCTAGATGGCAAGCAGTCCCATACATGTTAAACATATTAAATTATACCTTAAATACAATATATGTGTACATATTTATACAATTCTCTTGTTGCACAAGAAAATTTGGATTTAGAAAAAGTAAAAATAACCTGGGAAGAAAAACAAAAATACAAGCAGTTCACACTCATTTCTCAGTGTTCTTTCTTTGGGTGTAGCTGGTTGTTCTGTTCATCACTGACCAAGTGGAACTGACTTGGATCCTTTCATTGCCAAAGATAGCCATGTCCATCAGAATTGATCCTAATATAGTATTGTTGTTGAAGTGTATAATGATCTCCTGGTTCTGCTCATTTCACTTAGCATCAGTTCATGTAAGTCTCTCCAAGCCTTTTTGTATTCATCTTTCTGGTCATCTTTTACAGAACAATAATATTCCATAACATTCATATAACATAATTTACTTAGCCAATCTTTAAATAAGGGGCATCAATTCAATTTCCAGGTTCTAACTGCTATAAAAAGGGCTGCCACAAACCTTTTTGCACATATAGATCCCTTTGCCTTCTTCTTTTTTTTCCCCTGAGGCTGGGGTTAAGTGAATTTCCAGGGTCACTTAATTGCCCCCCCAAATAGATCTTAAAGAAGGCAAAGGGGGGCAGCTAGGTGGCACAGTGGATAGAGCACCAGCCTTGAATTCAGGAGGACCCAAGTTCAAATCTGGTCTCAGACACTTAACACTTCCTAGCTGTGTGACCCTGGGCAAGTCACTTAAACCCAGCCTCAGAAAAAGAAAATTAAAAAAAATCTATTTGGGATATAAGCCCAGTAGTAACACTGCTGAATCAAAGGGTATGCATAGTTTGATAACTTTTTGAGCATAGTTCCAAATTGCTCTTCAGAATGGTTGGATTCTAGAACTAGAGAGGTGCAATAGAAATTGAAAGAATCTATAAATCACCTCCTGAAAGAGATCTCAAAATGAAAACTCCCAGGAATATTATAGCCAAATTCTGGAACTCTCAGGTCAAGGAGGTATTATTGCAAGAATCTAGAAAAAAAATAATTCATATATAATGGAGCCACAATCAAGATAAAACAAGGTTTAGCAGTCTCTGCATTAAAAGACTGGAGGGCTTGAATTATGATATTCTGGAGAGCAATAGAGCTAAGATTGCAACCAAGAATCACCTTCCCTGCAAAACTGAGTATACTCCTTCAGATAAAAAAAGTAGTCATTCAATGTAAAAGAAGATTTTCAAACATGTGTGAACTGAATGGAAACTGAATTGAAAATTTGATTTCTAAATAAAGGATTCTGGAGAAGCATAAAAAGGTAATCAGGAAAGTGATATAATAAAAGTTAATGAATAAGATTTATAATTTAATAAGTAATATTGAATAAGTTTACATTCCTACATGCAAGAATGATACTTGAACTTCATTTGAACTTTCTCATTATTTATGTCAGTTAGAAGGAATATATATATATATATATATATATATATATATATATATATATATATATAGACAAAGGGCACTAATATGAGTTGAATATGAATGGATGATATTTTTCACTTAGCATCAGTTGATGTAAGTCTCTCCAAGCCTCTCTGTATTTCTCCTTGTTCATTTCTTACAGAACAATAATATTCCATAACATTCATATACCATAATTTACCCAACCATTCTCCAATTGATGGACATCCATTCATCTTCCAGTTTCTAGCCACTATGAAAAGGGCTGCCACAAACATTTTGGCACATACAGGTCCCTTTCCCTTCTTTAGTATTTCCTTGGGATATAAGCCCAGTAGTAGCACTGCTTGGTCAAAGGATATGCACATTTTGATAACTTTTTGGGCATAATTCCATATTGCTCTCCAGAATGGCTGGATTCTTTCACAACTCCACCAACAATGCATCAGTGTCCCAGTTTTCCCACAGCCCCTCCAACATTCATCATTATTTGTTCCTGTCATCTTAGCCAATCTGACAGGTGTGTAATGATATCTCAGAGTTGTCTTAATTTGCATTTCTCTGATCAATAGTGATTTGGAACACTCTTTCATATGAATGGAAATAGTTTTAATTTCATCATCTGAAAATTGTCTGTTCATATCCTTTGACCATTTATCAATTGGAGAATGGTTTGATTTCTTATAAATTAAAGTCAATTCTCTGTATATTTTGGAGATGAGGCCTTTATCAGAACCTTTAACTGTAAAAATGTTTTCCCAATTTGTTACTTCCCTTCTAATCTTGTTTGCATTAGTTTTGTTTGTGCAGAAACTTTTTAATTTGGTATAATCAAAATGTTCTATTTTGTGATCAATAATGATCTCTAGTTCTCCCTTGGATACAAACTCCTTCCTCCTCCACAAGTCTGAGAGGTAAATCATCCCCTGTTCCTCCAATTTATTCATTATTTCGTTCTTTATGCCTAAATCTTGGATCCATTTTGATCTAATCTTAGTATGTGGTGTTAAATGTGGGTCCATGCCTAGTTTTTGCCATACTAATTTCCAGTTTTCCCAGCAGTTTTTGTCAAATAATGAATTCTTATCCCAAAATTTGGGATCTTTGGGTTTGTCAAACACTAGATTGCTATTTTTATTCACTATCTTGCCCTGTGAACTTAACCTATGCCACTGATCAACTAGTCTATTTCTTAGCCAATACCAAATGGTTTTGGTGACTGTTGCTTTATAATACAGTTCTAGATCAGGTACCAATAGACCACCTTCACTTAATTTTTTTTTTCATTACTTCCCTTGAAATTCTCGACCTTTTGTTGTTCCATATGAATTCTGGAATGAATGATATTTTTAAGGAAATAATTAAATTAAGGGGTGAACGAGAAATGTATTGAGAGAAAGGGAGAGGGAGAAGTGTAAAGATGTAAATTATCTGCCATAAAAAAGAGGCAAGAACAAAACTTTCAGAGTGGAGGACAAGAGGAGGAAGAGAGGATGATTTAGTGAATAACAGACATACTCATAAGGGTATAGAAATCTATCTTATTATACAGGAAAATGTGAAGGGATTGCTATTTGGGAAGGATTCGAGGATACAAAAGAGAAGGCATATTGGGGGAGGGAGTGGTCAGCAGCAAAACATTTTTGAGGAGAGACAGGGTGAAAGGAGAGAGAGAATAAATGGAGGGAAAATACTATTAGCAATTTTTTCTCCCTCCATGACTGCAATCTCCTCCTCTAGGTGGCAAATACATAATCTGATATATGTTAATCACGTGCAGTTTTTCTCTATATAAAAAAACTATGTTGTGATCCACAATCAGTAAACATAGTCCTCTCTTTGGAGCAAGATGATTTTATCAATCACAAGACCATTGGAAATGGCCTCATTTACCCTGCTGTTGAAAAACCTACTTCCATCAAAATTAATCATCATATAATCTTGTTACTGTGAACAATATTCTCTTGGTTCTACTCACTTCACTCAGCATCAGGTCATTTAAGTCTCTCCAGGGCTTTCTGAAATCATCCTACTGATCATTTCTTATATTAAGGCCTTATTTCTCACATATAGAGGGAACAAAGAGAAAAAAATAAGAGCCATGTCCCAATTGTTAAATGATAAAAATATATGATCTATGCCTAAAGGATCATAAATTCATAAATTTCCTTTGACCTAACAACACGACTTCTAATGATGACTAACAAAAGATATTTGAAAAAAAACAGTAACAAAAGGAAAATGACACATACAAAAATTATTCAGAGCAGCTCTCTTCTCAGGGAAAAAAATTGAAATAGAGGGGATGCTCATAAATTGAGGAATGGCTCAATAAACTACAGCATATGTTGGTGATGGACTATTATTGTTCTTTGGAAAATGATGAGCAAAATGCTTACAGGAAAAAAAATACCTGAAAAGTGCTCCTTGAAATATACCATATAAAAAATAGTAGTTGTTGTCCTGAGATAGCTATCTTTAACTGATCTTGATATTCTCAGTGATACAATCATCCACAACTACTCTGAAGGACACAAGATGAAAAATCTTATCATACATAGAGAAAATCATTAATACAGATTGAAGGATTCTCTCTCTTTTTAACTTAATTTTTTGAGAGTTTTTGTTTTCATTAGGGGGGGGATCTTGGTTTTCTTTTACAGATTAACTTATATGGAAATGTTTTACATAACTTCACATGTTTTTTAATTAGAGTAGGAATAAGAGAAAGAGTCTAGAACTTCAAAATATTTTTATTTATTTATTTATTTTTATAATATTATCCCTTGTATTCATTTTTCCAAATTATCCCCTCCCTCCCTCCACTCCCTCCCCCCCCCCCGGTGGCAGGTAATCCCATACATTTTACATGTGTTACAATATAACCTAGATACAATATATGTGTGTAAATCCCATTTTCTTGTTGCACATTAAATATTAGATTCCAAAGGTATAAGTAACCTGGGTAGATAGACAGTAGTGCTAACAATTTACATTCACTTCCCAGTGTTCCTTCTCTGGGTGTAGTTATTTCTGTCCATCATTGATCAATTGGGAGTGAGTTGGATCTTCTTTATGTTGAAGATATCCACTTCCATCAGAATACCTCTTCATACAGCATTGAAGTGTACAGAGATCTTCTGGTTCTATTCATTTCACTCAGCATCAGTTGATGTAAGTCTCTCCAAGCCTCTCTGTATTCCTCCTGCTGGTCATTTCCTCCAGAGCAATAATATTCCATAACCTTCATATACCATAATTTACCCAACCATTCTCCAATTGATGGGCATCCATTCAACTTCCAGTTTCTAGCTACAACAAAAAGAGCTGCCACAAACATTTTGGCACATATAGGTCCCTTTCCGCTCTTTAGTATTTCTTTGGGATATAAGCTCAATAACAGCAATGCTGGGTCAAAGGGTATGCATAGTTTGATAACTTTTTGGGCATAGTTCCAAATTGCTCTCCAGAATGGCTGGATTCTTTCACAACTCCACCAACAATGTATCAGTGTCCCAGTTTTCCCACATCCCCTTCAACATTCATCGTTATTTGTTCCTGTCATCTTAGCCAATCTGACAGGTGTGTAGTGGTATCTCAGAGTTGTCTTAATTTGCATTTCTCTGATCAGTAGTGATTTGGAACACTCTTTCATATGAGTGGAAATAGTTTCAATTTTATCATCTGAGAATTGTTCATATCCTTTGACCATTTATCAATTGGAGAATGGTTTGATTTCTTATAAATTAGGGTCAGTTCTCTATATATTTTGGAAATGAGACCTTTATCAGAACCTTTAACTGTAAAAATATTTTCCCAATTTGTTACTTCCCTTCTAATCTTGTTTGCATTAGTATTGTTTGTACAAAAACTTTTTAGTTTGATGTAATCAAAATCTTCTTTTTTGTGATCAATAATCATCTCTAATTCTCCTCTGGTCATAAATTCCTTCCTCCTCCACAGGTCTGAGAGGTAGACTATTTTCTGTTTCTCTAATCTATTTATGATCTCATTCCTTATGCCTAAATCATGGACCCATTTTGATCTTATCTTGGTATATGGTGTTAAGTGTGGATCCATATTTAATTTCTGCCATACTAATTTCCGAACTTCAAAATCTTAAAAAAAATGTTAAAAATGATTTGAATGTACATGGGGGGAAATGTTAAATTAATTAATTAAGGAAATGAGAACAAAAACCGAAAGGGTAGTAATTATGATCTGAGACAAAGTTGAAGATAAAACAGATATAATCAAAAAATAAAAACAGGAAGCTACATCATATGTGAGCCATATTAATCAATATATGTAGGGGACCACAGATAGTGGGGAATTCTGGGAAAGGTATACTTGAATCAAGGATACTGACAACAGGGTGTTTACTCAGTGTGATTGATTTCTCTAGTTCACATATTCTTAATGTGATGTAATGATGTAATTATGCTAGTTGGCATATATTTAGTCTGACATGTAATGGTTCTATAGTTGTCATATGCTTGGTGTGCTGTAGTGATGTAATCGTACTAAGGTATTTAAGGGCTGAAAGGACTTGAAATAAACAGACTCCATCCTTGACCATTCTTGTAGTGTTCACCTAATTGCTCTCCTACTAATTCCCATTCATCTGGATCCAATTCTTCTTCCAGAGAAAAAGAAGGACATATGACCTTCACAGTTCTTAAAAGTTCAGTAATCTCCTCTAAAATTATAATCAATCCTTGGCTTTTCATAACCTTGATGATGCTCTCTAAACATTTTCCTTGAACAGAAGGTGTTTGCCCCATTTCACTATAAGAGATTCCTGGTTTAGCCCTTAACAAGTTAAGTTCCTTATTTATCTATTAGCACGCTCACTTGATCTTTAAAAAAGTTTCCTTGTTACTCACGGTTCTGGGTCAGAGAGACTGAGATCTAGATCGGAAGCTTTTCCACTGGAATCAGGACTGTGTCTGTCCCTGTTCGGGCACCAAATTGCGAAGGTCTGGTCTAGCTCCTCTTGTCAGGATAAGCAAAAGTCCTTGCCCCACGTGTGGACGCCAAGTGTAGCGAGCTGTCGTCTCCAGAAGCTGCTGGATCGCTCTCTGGGAAGAGATCTGCTGTGTCTACTCAAATCTTTCAAATGGTATTCCGTTTATATAAATAGTAAGCATAGGTCGGTCAGCTGTCACAGCTGCTGTCCAATATATTCCTGGATTTTGTTCATTGGAGTCAAAATCTAGGCGACTATCACTAGGTTGCTTATTAGGGGTCCGTAACAATAAGCCTGATGCTACTACTTCTCCTGGTTGATAAATCACACGTTGTCTGCCTGTGTTAGTGACTGGGATATTAGATACACGTTCTCCAGTCTCCCACATCAGTGTATGGATGGACACTGTTTTGTAGGCACTCTCAGAAGGTGAAATGGTCAAGCCTACTGTGCCTGGAGGCAAAGGATCCATAGGCTCAACAGGAACAGATTTCACTTCTCCAGGGAGTATCTCGGTAGTCTCTACTGCACACAACTCTATTTTTCCTAATTTCAATCCCTTTCTTCCATCTGATTGCCTTTTGGCTGATTGATCGTGTCTTAAAATTCTCATGTGTGATGGCTCTCCTGCCTTCATCACTTTTCCATCTAAGACCAAGGCCTGTCCAGACATATTCCAGAAAGCTAGGCAGGAAACTACATTTTGGTGCCCAATGTGGGGTCCCCAGAAGGATAGGGTGAGTACAAAATAGACAAGCAGGAAACTTTTGGCAAGGGACTTCCAACAAGACTTGTCAATGCTTGGGTCCAGGGCCCCAGGCAAAAATTACTTGGGGCATAATGGCAGGCAATGTTACACCCAGAGAATCTTTAGAAGTTCATTACTCCAACATGATCAATCAGCCAAGAAGCAACCTGATGTGGGAAAGGGATTACAATTGGAGAGAATAGAGTTGTATGCAACTGGGACTACTGAGATATCCCCTGGAGAGGTGAAATCTATTCTATTCCAGCCTATTGATCCCTTGTCTGAACACACAGTAGGCTTGACCATTTTAAATCCCGAAAGTGCTTACAAAACAATGTCCATCCATACACTGATTTGGGAAACTGGGGAATGTGTAGCTAATATCCCTGTCACTAAGACAGGTAGACAATGTGTGACTTATCGTCCAGGAGAAGTAGTAGCATCAGGTTTACTGATACACACTCCTGATAGGCAATTTGGTGATACTTATCCAGATTTTGACTCCCAGCAAAAGAATCCAAGAATATTCTGTTCTACAACTGTTACAGCTGGCTAATCTATGCTCACTATCTATATAAGTGGCATACCATTGGAAGGGTTGGTAGACACAGGTACAGATTGTACAGTCTTTAGAGGTGCTAGTTGGTTCAGTCTTTGCCCAACATTTACAGCAAATATCCATAGTCTGGAAAGGAAGGATCAATAGCAGGGGAAATTAGTGCTGCCACTTTGAGATGGAAATTTGAAGGTAAAATAGGAGTTTTTACTCCTTTTGTAGTTAAAAAAATTCCCCATTTATGGGGAAGAGACATCTTACAACAGTTAGGATGAATACTTTATCTTTTTACACAGGGCTGCTGTTGAAGGCCTCCCTGCACTCTCACTTTTCCATTCAATGGAAAACGGATACACCTGTGTGAGTAGAACAGTGGGCGTTAACAAGTGAAAAAAATTCAGGCCTTATTAGATATACTACAGGAGCAACTTGACCAAGGACACTTACAACCTTCTCTAAGTCCTTGGAATTCTCCTGCATTTGCTGTAAAAAAATCTGGAAAATGAAAGATGTTGACTGATTTAAGAAAAGTAACTGAACATATTGAAACTATTGGAACTCTTCATCCTGGACTTCCATCTTCTACTCAATTGCCTAGGGAATGTCCTCTTTGGATTATAGACATTAAGGATTGTTTCTAGTCCATCCCTTTGGATAAGGAGGATATGAAAAGATTTTATTCTAAAACAAAAGAAAGCCAGAGATGTAGAGTACTGCAGATAGTGGGAAACACTGGGAAAGACATATTTGAAACAAGGATACTTACAACAGGGTGTTTACTCAGTGTGATAGATGAGATAATGGTTCTATAGTTCAAATATATTTAATGTGATGTAATCACTCTAGTTGGCATATACTTTGAGTGATATATAATAGTTCTATAGTTGGTACATGTTCAGTGTGCTGTAGTGATGTAATCATATTAAGGTATTTAAGGGCTGAGAGCATTTGAAATAAACAGACTCCATCCTTGACCAACCTTGTGGTGGCTCTCCTGCTTTGATTACTTCTCCACCTAAGACCAAGGCCTGTCCAGAGATCCTCCAGAAAGCTAGTCTGGACACTACAAATATTGTTTTAGATAATTTAAAATAATTAGACATTATAAGATTGGAATGTTACTATGGCATAGGACATGATGAATTGGTAGATTTAGGAAAATATGGAAAAATTGGACTTATGAAGGAAGATGTTATTCACTTTGAGAGAAACAGAACAAATAAGTATGTTTTTGTGTAGATTCATATGAACATACATGGTTATATATGCATATGTTTATATATATATATATATATATATCTGTAAATATATGATGTATGTGCATTTATTCATGTAGGTATATGTGTGTACTTTATATGTATGTATATATGTTTAATTTGTATATGTGTACACATATGTATATACTTAAGTGTATGTGTATTTATGTATATATGGATGTTTATGAATATATGTGTGTAAAGACACACACTTAATTGCAGTTTTCTTGGGAGAGAGGGGAAAAAGACAAAAAACAGGATAACAAAAACTGTGCAGCAGAGAACAAAAGAAAATCTTTTTTTTTTTTTTTTTTTTTTTTTTTTTTAGTGTTTATAGTAAAGTTTATTGGAAAGAAAATTAATAAACATGCATTATACACCAGTTCCCATGCAAAGTGCTTTACAAATGCCATCTCTTCTGATTATCACAACAGTCCTTAATGGTAGGTACCAGGTAGGTTTGGTTTGGGTGTTGTGAGATATTAGGACCAACTATTTTTTTTTTCTTTTTTTATAATTCAATCTTTTTTTTTATTATATATATATATATATTTTATAATATTATCCCTTGTATTCATTTTTCCAAATTACCCCCCCTCCCTCTATTCCCTCCCCCCGACGACAGGCAATCCCATACATTTTACATGTGTTACAATATAGTCTAGGTACAATACATGTGTGTGAATATCATTTTCTTGTTGCACAATAAACATTAGAATCCGAAGGTACATGCAACCTGGGCAGACAGATATTAGTGCTAACAATTTTCATTCCCCTCCCAGTGTTTCTTCTCTGGGTGCAGCTACCCCTGTCCATCATTGATCAACTGGAAGTGAGTTGGATCTTCTTTATGTTGAAGATTTCCACTTCCATCAGAATACATCCCCATACAGTATTGTTGTTGAAGTGTTCAGTGATCTTCTGGTTCTGCTCATTTCACTCAGCATCAGTTGATTTAAGTCTCTCCAGGCCTCTCTATATTCCTCCTGCTGGTCATTTCTTACCGAGCAATAATATTCCATAACCTTCATATACCACAATTTACCCAAACATTCTCCAAATGATGGACATCCATTCATCTTCCAGTTTCTAGCTACAACAAAAAGAGCTGCCACAAACATTTTGGCACATATATGTCTCTTTCCGCTCTTTAGTATTTCTTTGGGATATAATCCCAGTAGTAGCGCTGCTGGGTCAAAGGGTATGCACAGTTTGATAACTTTTTGGGCATAATTCCAAATTGCTCTCCAGAATGGCTGGATTCTTTCACAACTCCACCAGCAATGTATTAGTGTCCCAATTTCCCCACATCCCCTCCAACATTTGTCATTATTTGTTCCTGTCATCTTAGCCAATCTGACAGGTGTGTAGTGGTATCTCAGAGTGGTCTTAATTTGCATTTCTCTGATCAGTAGTGATTTGGAACACTCTTTCATGTGAGTGGATATAGTTTCAATTTCTTCCTCTGAGAATTGTCTGTTCATATCCTTTGACCATTTATCAATTGGAGAATGGTTCAGTTCCTTATAAATTATGGTCAGTTCTCTATATATTTTGGAAATGAGACCTTTGTCAGAACCTTTGTTTTTAAAAATATTTTCCCAATTTGTTACTTCCCTTCTAATCTTGTTTGCATTAGTATTATTTGTACAGAAACTTTTTAGTTTGATGTAATCAAAATCTTCTATTTTGTGATCAATAATGATCTCTAGTTCTCCTCTGGTCATAAATTCCTTCCTCCTCCACAAGTCTGAGAGGTAGATTATCCTCTGTTCCTCTAATCTATTTATTATCTCCCTCTTTATGCCTAAATCATGGACCCATTTTGATCTTATCTTGGTATATGGTGTTAAGTGTGGATCCATATCTAATTTCTGCCATACTAATTTCCAGTTTTCCCAACAGTTTTTTCCGAATAATGAATTTTTATCCCTAATGTTGGAATCTTTGGGTTTGTCAAAGATTAGATTGCTATAGATGTACCCTTTTTTGTCCTTTGTATCTAATCTGTTCCACTGATCTACCGGTCTATTTCTTAGCCAATACCAAATGGTTTTGGTGACTGCTGCTATATAATATAGCTTTAGATCAGGTACACTTAGACCACCTTCCTCTGAGTTTTTTTTCATTAGTTCCCTTGCAATTCTTGACCTTTTATTCTTCCATATGAATTTTGTTGTTATTTTTTCTAGGTCATTAAAATAGTTTCTTGGGAGTCTGATTGGTATAGCACTAAATAAATAGATTAGTTTGGGGAGTATTGTCATCTTTATTATATTCGCTCGGCCTATCCACGAGCACTGAATGTCTTTCCAATTATTTAAATCTGATTTTATTTTTGTGGCAAGTGTTTTGTAATTTTTCTCATATAATTCCTGACTTTTCTTTGGTAGATAGATTCCCAAATATTTTATACTCTCAACATTTGTTTGGAATGGAATTTCTCTTTGTATCTCTTGCTGTTGCATTTTGTTAGTGATATATAAAAATGCCGAGGATTTATGTATGATTTATTTTGTATCCTGCCACTTTGCTGAAATTTTGAATTATTTCTAGTAGCTTTTTAGCAGAGTCTTTGGGGTTCTCTAAGTATACCATCATGTCATCTGCAAAAAGTGATAGTTTAATTTCCTCATTTCCTACTCTAATTCCTTGAATCTCTTTCTCGGCTCTTATTGCCGAGGCTAGCGTTTCTAGTACTATATTGAATAGTAATGGTGATAGTGGGCAACCTTGTTTCACTCCTGATCTTACTGGGAAAGGTTGCAGTTTATTTCTATTGCATATTATGCTTACTGACGGTCTTAAATATATACTCCTGATTATTCTAAGGAATAATCCATTTATTCCTATACTCTCAAGAGTTTTTAGTAGAAATGGATGTTGGATTTTGTCAAATGCTTTTTCTGCATCTATTGAGATGATCATATGGTTCTTATTAATTTGATTATTAATATGGTCAATTATATTAATAGTTTTCCTAATATTAAACCAGCCCTGCATTCCTGGAATAAATCCTACTTGATCATAGTGTATTATCTTGGAGATGATTTTCTGAAGTCTTTTTGCTAATATCTTATTTAAGATTTTAGCATCAATATTCATTAAGGAGATTGGTCTATAATTTTCTTTCTCAGTTTTCGATCTACCAGGTTTAGGTATCAGTACCATGTCTGTGTCATAAAAGGAGTTTGGTAGGACTCCTTCATCCCCTATTTTTTCAAATAATTTATATAACATTGGGGCTAATTGTTCTTTAAATGTTTGGTAGAATTCACATGTGAATCCATCTGGCCCTGGGGATTTTTTCCTGGGGAGTTGATTAATAGCTTGTTCTATTTCTTTTTCTGAAATGGGACTATTTAAGCAATTTATCTCCTCCTCTGTTAATCTAGGGAGCCTATATTTTTGGAGAAAGTCATCCATTTCACTTAAGTTATCAAATTTATTGGCATAAAGTTGGGCAAAGTAACTCCTTATTATTTCTCTAATTTCCTCTTCATTGGTGGAAAGATCCCCCTTTTCATTTGTAAGACTATCAATTTGATTTTCCTCTTTCTTTTTTTTGATCAAATTTACCAAAGGTTTATCTATTTTATTGGCTTTTTCATAAAACCAACTCTTGGTTTTATTTATTAATTCAATAGTTTTTTTACTTTCAATTTTATTGATTTCTCCTTTTAATTTTTGTATTTCGAGTTTAATTTTTGGTTGGGGGTTTATAATTTGGTCTTTTTCTAGCCTTTTAAGTTGTAAGCCCAATTCGTTAATCTTCTCTTTCTCAATTTTCTTCAAATAAGCCTCTAAAGATATAAAATTTCCCCTTATTACTGCTTTAGCTGCATCCCAAAGATTTTGATATGATGTCTCATCATTATCATTATCTTGGGTGAAATTGTTAATTGTTTCTATAATTTGCTCTTTCACCCAGTCATTCTTTAAGATGAGATTATTCAGTTTCCAATTACTTTTTGGTCTATTTACCCCTAACTTTTTACTGAATGTAGCTTTTATTGCATTGTGATCTGAGAAGAAGGCATTTATTATTTCTGCCTTCCTACATTTAATTTTGAGATCTTTATGTCCTAATATATGGTCAATTTTTGTATAGGATCCATGAACTGCTGAGAAGAAAGTATATTCCTTCCTATTGCCATTCAGTTTTCTCCAAAGGTCTATCATACCTAGTTTTTCTAATGTTCTATTTACTTTTTTAATTTCTTTATTGTTTGTTTTGTGGTTTGATTTGTCTAAATCTGAGAGTGCAAGGTTGAGATCTCCCACTATTATAGTTTTACTGTCTATTTCTTCTTGCAGTTCTCTTAACTTTTCCTTTAGAAAGTTAGATGCTATACCACTTGGTGCATATATGTTTAGTATTGATATGGCTTCATTATTTATGCTACCTTTCAGCAGGATATAGTTTCCTTCCTTATCTTTTTTAAGGAGATCTACTTCTGCTTTTGCTTGATCTGAGATAAGGATAGCTACCCCTGCTTTTTTGGCTTTACCTGAAGCATAATAGGCTCTGTTCCAACCTTTTACCTTTACTCTGTATGTATCTCCCTGCTTTAAGTGTGTTTCCTGTAGACAACATATTGTAGGGTTCTGCTTTTTGATCCAATCTGCTATCCGTCTCCGTTTGATGGGATCGTTCATCCCATTTACATTTACAGTTAAAATTACTAATTCTGTGTTTCCTGCCATCGTATTATCCCCAGATTATACTTTTTTCCCTTGACCCCCCTGATCCCCCTCCCCGATATTTAATTTACAGACCCCCCTTGTGACACGCAACCCTCCCTCTTTTTTTTTTTTTTTTTTAGGATCCCTCCCCCCTCCCTCCAAGTCCCTTCACTTATTCTCCTTTTCCTTTCCCCTTTTCCTCTCCCCCCTTTTAATGAGGTGAGAGAAAATTCTCTGAAAAACAAATATGTTAATTATTTACTCTTTGAGCCTCTTCTGATGAGAGTAAGATTCACACAATGATTCTCCCCCTCACTAAGTTCCCTCAGATATGGTGTATTTTCTATGTCTCTTCCTGGGATGTAGTTTCCCTCTTTTTATCACTCCTTCCCCTTTTTCTGAACCGACCTCCTTCCCTTTACCACACCCCCCTTTTTTTCTTTTATATCAGTAAAATCAAATTATCCTTGAGTATTTTTTATATACCCACAACAGAGTTACAGTTCTCAAGGGTTCTGTGTACCTTTTTCTGTGTCTCTTCAGTCTTGTGGATGTAGATCAAATTTTTTGTTTAAGTCTGGTTTTTTTCTTAGAAACATATAGAATTCCTCTGTTTCATTGAATGACCATCTTCTTCCATGGAAAAAGATGCTAAACTTAGCTGGGTAGTTCATTCTTGGTTGCAGTCCTTGATCTTTTGCCTTTCGGAATATCAGGTTCCAGGCCCTTCTATCTTTTAATGTGGAGGCAGCCAGATCTTGGGTGACCCTTATTGTGGAACCTTGGTATTTAAATTGTTTTTTTCTAGCTCCTTGCAGGATTTTCTCCTTTGTGTGGTAATTCTGCAGCTTAGCCACAATATTCCGTGGTGTTCTTTTTTTAGGGTCTATTTCAGAAGGAGTTCGATGAATTCTTTCCACATCTACTTTCCCTTCTGTTTCTATTATCTCTGGACAGTTCTCTTTGATAATTTCCTGTAAAATAGAATCTAGGCTCTTTTTTTGGTCATAGTTTTCTGGAAGTCCAATAATCCGCAGATTATCTCTCCTAGATCTATTTTCCAGGTCTATAGATTTTCCCAGTAAGTATTTGACGTTGTTCTCCAGCTTCTCATTTTTTTTGTTTTGTTTGACTGATTCTTGGGTTCTCTGTGAATCATTCATTTCTATTTGTTCCATCCTGACTTTTAAGGAGTTATTTTCTTCTTTCACAGTTTTTAGTTCTTTTTGTAAATGCCCAATTTCGTTTTTAAATGAATTATTTTGCTCTATTGAGTTTTTTCCATTTCCCTAATTTTTTTTTTTGAGAATTATTTTCTTTTTCCAATTCAGAAATTCTATTTTCTTGAGACTTTTTTATCTTTTCCAATTCAGAAATCCTACTTTCCTGTGTTTTTTTTAACCTTTTCTAATTCACTAATTTTGTTTCCCTGCATCTCCTGTGAATTCTTTATTTTTTCCAACTCCAATTTCAGGACGTTGTTATTCTCTATCATAACTTCCCTTTCTTTTCCCCATTTTTCTTCGATCTCCCTCAATTTTTTAAGAGCTTCTTCTAGGAGAGAGTTATGTGATGGGGGGCAGGAATCGTTCCCCTTTAGGTTGTTGTCTGTTGATTCTCTGCTGTCAACTTCCTCGGGGTTGGATACCCGCTCTTTCTCTGTATAGAAGGAATCTATGGTTTTTCTAGCTTTTTTGCTCATACTTAAAAAAATGTTTTGGGGTCTGTCCCTGGGGTAGGAAATTATTTACTTCTTTACCAGCTTCCTCCCAGACCGGATGGATGCAGCGGCTCCTGAGCCTGAGCTAAGAGAGAGCTCTGGGAGAGAGTTCCCCACCCCCTCCCTGGAAGTGCCTCAGAGGTGATTAGCACTGCTGTGCTTCGAGGGCGTAGAATAGTGAAGACAGCACGAAGCCCAGCCTATGTGTCCGGGTGGGGCGTGAATGTCTGCAGCAGGTGATGTGAGAAGCCCCTGTGCTCAAACTGGAAGTGTCTGCCAGAAACCGCGGTCCCTAGTTCAAAGGTTCCGCTTCTCTGGGACTTCCTGGAGCTGAGTTCCACTCCCTCCAGCTAAGCTAGGCAGTGTGTGTTGCCTTGGGCCGTATCCACCCACTTGTCAGTCTCTTAACTATTCTCAGGTGGTTGCTGAGGCCACACCCCCTGGTGCCGAGTCTACTGAGTCACCCCCAGGGCCTGGGGAAAATCTAATCTGAGTTTTAAAATATTTTGGCTTTCTCTTCTGAACTGCTAAATAATTAGCAGAGAAGAGCTAACAGCCTGTGCCAGATTCCTTTACCTCAGTGGCTTCTCTGATCCCAGAGCCCTTCCCAGCGCAATGGGCGCAGTGTGCCCCTACCCCACCGTCTGTGCTGGTCTTTCTTATTCCTCCCCTGAGAACTGACCTTTCCTGTTGAAACTCCAGATTCTCTTCAGCTGGTAAGTCGTGCTTCCAGTCCTTGTGGTATCTATCAGTCCTGAGCTAATTTTGAGACTTAATTTATCCAATTGGTTGTGAGGGAGTGAGGACGTTCACTGAGTCGTGTGTTTCTTCTCCGCCATCTTGGCTCCACCCCCCAAAAGAAAATCTTAAAGGAGGTGATAAAAGATGGACAGCTCTAAATACAATGTGTGGTGTGATATAGGCTTTCTTGAAATGGAAACATTGTTTTATATTTTGAATCCTCTCATATTTTATTTTGCATATGGCAATTTTTTTCTTTTTATATTTTGTATTATGTTTGAAATAAGTAATTAAAAGGACAAAAAATTGAAGGAATAACCTAGAATTCAATGAATCAAGTATTTAATGTTTTTAGTGTTTTATAGTCTATGTTAACACTTGACATATAAAGATTAAAGCAAAAATATTTTTGAGCAGGAACTTCACCTTCTATAAGAGGTGGCAACTTATCTCTTCTTTCTATCATCTCTCTCTAAAATAGAAATATATTTTTCATGGGAAGATCAATAGAAACTAGAAAATGTTTCATACAAGTGTCATATGATCAGGAATCTCATATCCTAATTCCCCTAAGTAATTTCTTGCCTAGACTTAATTACTGAATGGACATTGCTTTAAGCAAACAGACCTCGGAAAGAGCTCTGCTTAAAAGGCCAGGATCTCTCACTACATCCTGGACCTTCTCCAATGGTCCTGATCTATCTCTTACCACTAGACCTAAGTGGCTCTGGAGGAGAGAGTAAGACTGGTGACTTTGAAAACCTTTACCTCACTTAAATCCAATTCATTTTCATGTCTTGACATCATCTTTTTAATGGCATGGTTGTCCTCAAGAATTAAGGACAAACAATATGGGTACCACCTTCCTACAGAATCAGACTTGGATTTAGTGGAGCATGAGTGATATATACTGGAGAAAAATTCCTATCATTCATCTTAAAAGGATAAGTTTCTGAAGCACCACAGAAGCATGTGTTTCTTAGTGCCTCTAATGTGACCCATCCAAAAGAATGTGCCTTTAAATGAAAACAAAGCCTGAAAAAACTCTTGCAATTTCACTATATAGACAATTTAAAAGCAGTTAAATCTAACTACAATTAAATTGGCAGGCAATAGAAATGGACCAAGAAAAGCCATTTAAATCTTTGGGGTTCATCTTTGTTTCCTGAAAGCAATGAAACATCATTTATCCTCCAACTTTCAACTAGTCAAGAGCATAGCCAGAGGCATCTTGGGATTGCTGCCCCAAGAATGCTCATCCATCTCTTTTTTTTCATTTTCTGTTTTCTGTTGAAGAAACACAAACAAAATCCAAAACTACAGTGACTCAAGCACAAAACATGCCATGCAATTATCACAGATCCATTCATGAAGCAAAATGTTCCTCTTATGCCTCATTCTTGCTAATGAGAGAGAAGAACTAAGAGGAAAGTATTATAAAGGAAACAATTTGAACTTCAACATAGTTCTGTGAACTTCCTTGAAGAGTGGAGAGTATTGTGTGGAGCACCTGATGATGTACAAAGCTATGGGACTAAGACCTCTACATGTTAAAGCTGGAAGGGATTATCCCCTATACTTTACTGATATTAATAACTGAAAGAAATTAATGGCATACAGAATGAATGAGTAAAAGGGAGGGAGGAAGAGAGGGAGACAGACAGAGTCAGAGCTAGAGCCAGAGAGAGAGACATACAGAAACAGAAACAGAGACAGAAAGAGACACAGAGAGTGAAAGAGACAGACAGACAGACAGAGACACAGACAGAAAGAGACAGAGAGACAGATGCACACAGAGAAAGACAGAGACAGAGAGAGATAATGACAGAGAGAAAGATAGAGACAGAGAGAGACAGACACCCAGAAATAGGGACAGGGAGATAGAGGGACAGACAGAGAGACAGAGAGAAAAATATGAAATCAGGAAAAACTCTGAGTGGTTTTGTGACTTTGAACAATTCACTTATTTTTTTTTGTTCCAGGAAGTTCTCTAAATCTATATATAATTTTCAAAGTTTACTACAATTGGTATTTGTTCAGAGTTGCCTTTACCATTGAAATCACAAGTTAAGAGTTGGAGAGCTGATTTTTCTGATCCTCACCTAAATCTTATCATGTTGGTACTAAAATGCCTTATTATACCCATTCTATAGTCTAAGCATGCTGAAACTTAGAAGGGATAAAAGTCTTATACATGGTCATATATGATCATAACAATCAGTTTACCAAACATATTAAATGGCTATTATATGCCAGACAGTGTCCTAAGCACTAAGAAATAAATACAAGTATTGATGTAATTCCTATATGCAAGAAGCTTACATTCGAAAGAGGAAGATAAATACACATATGGAACATAGTGTATAAATATAAAATTAATACTATAAGATATATACAAAATACTTTAATTTAAGGTAAATTTAAGGGGAGCATACCAGCAATTGAAGTTATAGGGAAAGTTTCATAAAGAAGATTTTTAGCTTTATCTTAAAAGAAGAAAAGAATACTCTGAAGTGGAGGTGAAAAATGTGATGATTTAAAGGAACATGTGAAGGACAATACAAAAGCCCAGCAACTGAATGTGGCATGTCGGCTGTGAGGAAAGAAAATAAGACCACTTTTGGTATATCACAGAGTGAGATCCATTATAGTCTCTAGTATTAGAGGTAGAATTTTAATGTAGGTTTTCCTAATTACCAAGCACAGCTCTCTTTCCTACAGGCCACATTTTTCTACAGGTAAAGAGTGAAGAAATTCCTTAAGATTATTTTTGGGAATACTTAATGTGAAATCCAGAATTCTACCCACTACTCAATGGAGAAATGGAATCCCAGAAAGGTTAAGTAGTTTACTCAGGGTCATGAGAATTTCAGAGCCATTGTTTAAAATCAGGTCTTTTGAAACTTAACCCATTCATTAAATGATAAATATTGAAATCCAGTGATAAATATTGAAATCTTGTAAATACAGCTTAATTTTCTACATCCATTTACTTGTTTTTATATGACTAGAAATTTTATGAAATTAAAATAAATGCTATTTGTTAAGAATCATTGACACATAAAGGATACAAAGTGACAATTTTCAGATGAAGAAATTGAAACTATTTCTAGTCATATGAAAAGGTGCTCTAAATCACTATTGATCAGAGAAATGCAAATTAAGGCAACTCTGAAATACTACCACACACTTCTCAGAATGGCTAAGATGACAGGAAAAGATAATGAGGAATGTAGAAGGTTTATGGGAAAATTGGAACACTAATATATTGTTGGTGGTGAATTGTGAATGGCTACAACTGTTCTGGGGAGCAATTTTGAACTATGCCCTTTGATCCAGAAGTATTTCTACTGGGCTTATATCCTAAAGAGATCTTAAAGGAGGGAAAGAAACCCATATGTGCAAATTGAAATGGATGTCCATCAGTTGGAGAATGGCTGAATCAGTTATGGTATATAAGAATTTTATGGAATATTATTGTTCTATAAGAAGTGATCAGCAGGATGATTTCAGAGAAGCCTGATGCTTACATGAACTGATGCTAAATGAATTGGACAGAACAAGGAGATCATTGTACATGCCAACAATAAGATTTTATGTTGATCAATTCTGATGCATGCGGATCTTTTCAACAATGTGATGATTCAGACCTTTTCCAATGATTTTGTGATGATGAGAGCCATCTACACCCAGAGAATTGAGGGTAGATTACAACATAGAATTTCACTTTTTGTTGTGATTTGCTTAAATTTAATTCTCTCTCTCTCTCTCTCTCTCTCTCTCTCTCTCTCTCTCTCTCTCTCTCTCTCTCTCTCTCTCCTTTTTTTTTTTTACTTTTTGATCTGATTTTTGGTGTGCAGCAAGATAATTGTATAAATATGTCTCCCTATTTTGTTTTAAATATATATTTTACTGTGTTTAACATATATTGTATTACATGGCATGTAGGGAAGAGGGTGGGAGGAGGGGAAAAATTGGAATACAGAGGGTGAAGTGGATAGAGCACCAGCCCTGAAGTCAGGAGTACCTGAGTTCAAATTTGGCCTCAGATAGTTAAAACTTCCTAGTTGTGTGACCCTGGGCTAGTCACTTAATAGCAATTGCCTCAGCAAAAAAAAAAAAAAAAAAAAAAAGAAAAAAAAAAGAAAGAAAGAAAATGGACTTGACTAAACTGAACAGCTTCAACTTTTGGTTAGAGCATAGATTTGAGCATGAAAGATACCTCAGAAAACTTGTGATTCAGTATCATAAAGAAACTGAGACTCAGGAAAGGTTGTAAGGTAAAGAAGATAGTAAGGATTAGAAATCAGATATGAAGCTAATGTCCTTTGTATTATATTACACTGACCCCAGAAGCTGACTCCATAGCTTTGTAGTGAGTTTTCACCATCTCATACTCTTGTCTGAAAGAACCCACCACACTTCCCTTCTTCCACTGTTCTCCGTTCTCCATTTATTTAGCCTAATTATTCCCCAGCCACCTCAGTCATTTTGGAGAGTGGCAGCTGGAGCTAGAAAGATAAAAAAGCCAAGTTATTATTCTTATCACTTTCAAGTCAAATGCGAGAGAAATAACAACTGCTTTTATTATGAGTCCTTACTTTAATAAGAAGCGTTTAAATTGAAATGCCACTGGCAGAGAAGAGGGGGTTGGGCTCATTCCCCTGAAAGTCTTTGTTATTCATGTGGTCATTCCAACAAAATAAGGAGCCAAAAATATTTAACCAGTTTAACTTCAGCATCAAAGTCAACTCCCCCATCTGGATTTAAGGAGTCTTGGTGCATGCATATTTCATCATCATTTTTCTGTTAGTGTTAGATTGTAGAACCCACAATATTCTTTAGAAATCAAGTTAGACTCATTCTTCCCTTTCCCTCCCAACACCAAAAAAAAGTGCTGACTACTTAAACTCATGTCTAGCTCTCCCATATGTCTCAGCAGTGTACAGCTTAAAGTATCCTTACAGATGTATTAAGTACCACTAGCACACTATTTCAAAGACTTGTGCCTTCACAAGTGTAAGTGTTCTTCCATTGTCTCCAAGCACAACTTTCCTTCACACTTTAGTAGACAACCTTGCAAATGCTTCTGACAGAAAAACAAAATAACCCTGGAATACCAACTTTTTGAAGAATTAACTTCTTTGCAAATACTTAGCCTAATCCTGAGGTAACAAATAGTAGAACTATAATCCAATGTTTTCTAGCTCTATAGGACTTATCAGATTTTTGACTATGTTGTTACACCATTGATAATCTATGTTGACTTCTATGAACAAATGATCATTGTAGATGAAAAAAAAAATAAACAAATAAATAAATAAATGAATAAACAAACAAATAAATAAATAAAAGGATTGTGATTGCATATCGAGTATTATGCTAAGCATTAAGGATAAAAAATTCAAAAATAAAATCTCTCTCTTCAAAGATTTAACATTGCAATAGTGATAGATAACACATATAACATAATAGTAGAGAGAAAAATATGTTTTAGTCCTAGGAATCACAAAAATGATAAGAAGAATCATACAGTAACTCTTTCTATAATTAATGGTGATATTAATTGATAAGTATTCCTACCGAAAGAATTGGGAAGTGTGGAGGACAGAGGAGAGAAAGATAGTAGAAGGACTAACAGAAAGATATCCTGAGTGAATAAATGTTTGGGATGGATAGATATAATGGCTAGATGAATTTTAACACCTTTACTTACAAATTAGGAATCAGAATAGCTCCTCCAAAATCAGAAGATTTTAACGCAGCTCTTTATGTCTTAGTGTATTGAAGTCTGATACTAAAACTGTTCTAGACAAGGAAATATTGAGCCCTATAGGGAAGATGGTGATAGTAGAGGAATGCAAAGAATATAAAGCATGGTCTGATCTTAGACAAGACAGAAATAGTGAATTCAGTGAATTTGTGATCATTTACTTTCTAGACAAGACTTCTTAGACCCAGTAAAATTCATTTTTAAATGAGTTGTCAAGGCAGGATTTGGTGAAAGCAAAACTATTATTACCCTTAATTTTCATATAAGGATACCAGGGATACTTGAAAGCAGGGGCTAGGTCCTATTTGTCTATCTTTCATAATATAATCCTTTTCACAGTGGGAACTTATTAAATATTTATTAGATTCAGTTTGTTGAAGATATGGATTAATCCGACAAATACTATACTGTACTGCTACTTAAATCAAGGGAGTAAAACATGTAGTCTTCTCCCTGTGATGAGGTAGGACTCTGTAGGTATTGATACTTGTAAAAGTCTGGTTCTTTTGGAAAATCGTCAGAGTTATTCTAGTAAATTAGATATTATCATAAAGTATTCTCATTACTCTTTAACTTTAATGACCAGTTGTCAAGCTTACAAAATGATTCTGGACAAAACCCCAAAATCTATCTTCTCTCTCTGTCTTTCTCTGCCTACCTTTCTCTCTTACCTATTCATGCTACATGGTTAGACTTATGATTCATGAAAATCATTTTGACAAGTCAGTGAAGAATAGATTGGAATAGAGAAAATTCTGAGACTAGGAGACTAGAAGAATCTTCCTAACTCTAGGCCCAAAGATTCTATCTACTGTGTCACCCAGCTGCTTCTACTATCTCCATAGATAATAATTTAGCTCATAAAAGTTGATGATATAAGCAAATATAGAAGGGAAACAGAAGTGATCCCAGGGCAAAAGCTTGAATTTTCATTTTTATTTTACTATTTTTATTATAGCTTTTTATTGACAGAACATATGTATGGATAATTTTTCAACATTGACCTCCAAACACTTGCAAACACTTCTGTTCCAACTTTGCCCTTACTTCCCTTTACCCTCTTCCCAAGATGGCAGGCAGAATCATACATGTTAAAGTTATCTTAAATGCAATATTTGTGTACATATTTATACAATTCTCTTGTTGCACAAGAAAATTTGGATTTAGAAAGGTAAAAGTAACCTAGGAAGGAAAACAAAAATGCAAGCAGTCCACATTCGTTTCCCAGTGTTCTTTCACTGGGCATAGCTGGTTCTGTTCATCACTGACCAAGTGGAACTGAATTGTATCCTTTCATTGCCAAAGAGGGCCACGTCCATCAGAATTGATCCTCATATAGTATTGTTGTTGAAGTGTATAATGATCTCCTGGTTCTGCTCATTTCCCTTAGCATCAATTCATGTAAGCCTCTCCAAGCCTCTCTGTATTCGTCCTGCTGGTCATTTCTTATAGAACAAATAATATTGAAACCTAATTTTATACATTATGACTGTTATAGAAGGAAACCAAGCAAAGGAGAATGAGAAATACTCCTTTTGGGACTTTTGGGATACAATCAAAAAAGGGTAGTATCATAAGAAACTAGAATGGAGAAAGTTAAAAGAAAATTACTAGCTAAGACAATAAGATCAAGCACTGTGGTTTTTAAGGGTGGTGAAGATGAGTCTTTATAAGACAGTGGAAAATAAGAAGAGAGAAAAAAAGAGGGAGAGATAGAGAGGCAGAAAGAGAAAGAGAAAGAAGAGGAAGAGAGAGCAATGGTGGAGGAAAAAGAAGATAGAGATATCAAGGTTAATGCTGAAGGCATTTTTTTGCATTAGAAGATGGAATCAAGAATACATGTATATGAGTTTTACATTTTGAAGAGGGGTCACCTCTTCATCTAAGACCAGAATGAATGAGAAGATGCTGACAGAAGATGGACACAACATTTTTGGTGAAAATGAGGCAAGAACCTCGGTAGAGAAGGCGGTAAAAGGGTCATCATGGGAACTTTAATAACATAGATGAATATTTGAAATATCTACTATAAAAAATAGCCAAATTCCAGAGCTCCAAGATTTATGGAGAGAGACAGATAGAGACAGAGACAGACAGAGACAGAGTCAGATAGATAGAGAAATCCAAAATTAGGATTAAACAAGATTTGTCAGCCACTTCTGGACAGAAATTGGGAACTTGAATATGATATTCTAAAATGCATAGCTTGTGGGCTCACAAAAAATAGTGTACTTCCATGCATTTCTGAAGAAAGCATAAAAGAAAAAAATAATATTAGAAATTATAAGAGACTAAACAAATTTAGCCTTTTGGTATTCTTGTACTGGGAAATGATATTAACCTTTAAAAACTTAAGCATCTCTTTGGAGTCTTAGAGTCCAATAGAAAGTTTATATATGATTCTATTGTTGTTGAATCACGTCAAAAGAAGAATGGAATATATAGGGAAGAAGAAAGAAGGGAAAATCATTGGGAATCTTATTTTCCATAATTGTGAGTACAAAAAAATAGTTTGTACAATAATGACAGAGCACTGAAGGATATAAATGACTCTGTCACCCCAAATAGTTAAAGAAGGACTGATTACACAAACAAATAGAGTTGGGTACAGTGAGACATATTACAAAATGGGAAAATAGGAAAGGAAGGAGCTAAGGAAATGGTATACATAAGAGAGAAGGTAGATTAAGGAAGTCCTTAATAATAAGAAGAAAAAGACTCTGGAAGAGAAGACAGAAAAAAAGATAAATATAAATGTAGAGAATTAGATGGAGGAAAATGTCAATCAAGCAATCAACATTCCTTAATTGCATACTATGTGTTAGATACTGTGCTAAGCTTTTAGCATAGAAAAAAAATCAATCTCTCTCCTCCAGGATTTCATAATTTAATGGGAGAAACAACATATATACAAACATACAAACAAATATACAAAAAAAAATTTGTACAGGATACAATAGAAAACATAAAAGATAAAAGGCATTGGCATTAATAATAAATAATAAAATAATAAAGTAATAAAAGCTTCTTGAAAAAGATGGGATTTTACTTTAGTCTTAAAGGAAGCCAGTGAGATTAGTCATCTTAAAAAAAGAGGGAGAACACTTGAAACATAGAGAACAGGCACAGAAAATTCCTATATTAGAGAGATTGAGTATCTTTCTTTGTGGAATAGCTTCAGAGGCTAATATCACTGGATCCAAAAGTGTTTTAGAATTATATATACATATATATATATATATATATGCATACATATATATACATATATATGAAATACTCATATTTTAGAGTAAGATATAAGGAAACTAGAAAGATATGAAGTATCTAGATCATGTAGGAGTTTGAATCCCAAACAGGAATTCACTGAAGTTTTTTGAGCTGAGGGAAAATTATGTGATAGGACCAAAGTTAAATTTCAGCAATATTTGACCCCAAATTATCAGGGCAGGCTAATTGCTGAAGAGGCAGAGGATCTAGAGACCAAATTGCCAACAATGACTGCATTAATAAAAATAAGGAAGTTCCAAAAATAAAAAAGCGTGCTTTTGTTTTATTAACTAAAGTAAATAAAATCTTTGACTGCACGGATTACAAGTAAATGTGGTAAGCCCTCAAAGAGTGAGGAATAGCAAATCATTTTACTTGCCTCCTAATGAATCTGTTTGCAGATTAATTAAAAGCTGGAATGAAGGTTGCCAGAAATAATATCAATAATCTCACATACACAGATACTACTCTGATGGCAGAAAGTGAAGAGAAATTAACAAGCCTCTTAATGAGGGGAAAAGAAAAAAAAGTGTAAAATCTGGCTTGAAACTTGACATTTAAAAAACTTAAAATCATAGCAACTGGCAATAGAAAGAGAAAAGTGGAAGCAGTATCAAATTTTATACTCTTACACTGACTGATTACTGAACATGCCAACTGCAGTCATACAATTAAAAGACACTTATTTGTATCAAGAAAATGTCTGTCAAATCTTGACAGCATACTAGAAATCAGAGATAATCACCTTGCTAACAAATGTGCAGATAATCAAAGATAAATTAATTTTTTAAATAATGGTATATGACTGTGATGGTTGGGATATAAGAACAATTATTTGCCACAGAATTGACAATTTTGAATAATGTTGTCAGAGAAGATTTTTGAGAGTCCCTTGGGCATGAAAGAGATCAAATTAGTGGAAGTTAAAGAAATTAATTCAAACTATTCACTGGATGGTCAAACACTGAAGCTTAAGTGACATAATGAGGAGATAAAATTCATTGGAAATAATCCTGATGTTGCAAAAGATTGAAGACAAAAAGGGAACAAAAAAGGATGAGATGGATACTGTTATAAAAGCATTTTATATGAAACTTGGACAGACTTTGGGAGATAGCAGAGTCTAGAAGGGACTGGAATGGGGTCATGAAGATTTGGACATAAGCAAATAACTCAGCAATAACATTTATATATGCTTTCATGTGTTCATGTTGTCTCCCCCTATCCAACCCTCAGTGGAATATAAGCTCCTTAGAGGCTGTTTTGTTTTTGCTGTTGTTTCCTCAGGACTCCAGTACAGTTTCTGCCTCATAGTAGGCAGTTAATAAATGTAGATTTGTTTGACTGATCCCTCCATCTTACCATGTAGCCACTTCTCAGGCCATATATCCTTATGATTACACTCATATCTCTTCTGGTAATGGATTACAGCCTACTCATACCAATCATTATACTCTCCCGTTGTCCTTTGTATGACATTAACTTTAGTTTTACACTATTTGTAGTCATGTTAAAAGGTGCTCCAAATCACTATTGATCAGAGAAATGCAAATTAAGACAATGCTGAGGTACTACCACACACCTTTCAGATTGGCTATGATGACAGTAAAAGATAATGATGAATGTTGGAGGGGATGTGGGAAAACTGGGACACTAATGCATTGTTGGTGGAACTGTGAACGAATCAAACCATTCTGGAGAGCAGTTGGGAATTATTATCAAAAAAGCTGTGAAACTGCATACCCTTTGATGCAGCAGTTTTTCTACTAGGCTTATATCCCAAAGAGATCTTAAAGGAAGGAAAGGACCCACACGTGCAAAAATGTTTGTGTCAGTACTTTTCATAGTGGCTAGAAACTGGAAACTGAATAGATGACCATCAATTGAAGAATGGCTGAATAAGTTATGGTCTATTAATGTTATGGAATATTATTGTTCTGTAAGAAACGATCAGGCTGGGGAGACTTACATGAACTGATGCTAAGTGAAATGAGCAGAACCAGGAGATCATTACACACTTCAAGAAGAAGACTATATGATGATCAATTACGATGGATATGATTCTCTTCAACAGTGAGATGACTCAAACCAATTCTAATTGTTCAGTGACGAAAAAAGCCATCTACAACCAAAGAGAGGACCATGGGAACTGAGTGTGACCCACATCATAGCATTATCACTCTTTCTATTGTTGTTTGCTTGCATTCTGTTTTCTTTCCCAGGTTTTTTTTCCTTATTGACCTAATTTTTCTTGTGCAGCAAGATAACTGTACAAATATGTATACATATATTGGATTTAACATATATTTTAACACATTTAACATGTATTGCACTACCCATTATTTAGGAGAGAGGAGTGGAGGAAGGAGGTGATAATTTGAAATAGAAGGCTTTGCAAGGTTCAATGATGAAAAGCAACTCATGCCTATGTTTTGTAAATAAAAAGCTATAATGAATAAAAAAATTTAATTTTTCAGAGGATATGGATGATCTATAGCCAATCAGCATTACCAAAGAGGATGGGAATATACTGTTGGATATGTAAAATATACAATTGGATGTGTAATTCATAGAGGTGATATATAAGTAAATATATTTTAGAAAGTCATTGCATATATACACTTAATTGGGATTAGAATTGAAGATGAGGAGAATATAAGTATAGATTGCATTTGTGAAATTGTTCAGGCTTTCTAATAGTCTCAAGTTTCTTGCTTAATCACTGTCCCCTCCTAACATTCAAACAAACAAATCAACTACAAAACAATCCTTCTATTAAGACAGGCATAAAATCAGAATCTTTCCTTCTTTATGAATCTATAAATAAAATAGTAGTATAGTCTCTGCCTAAATCTGCTTTCTTCTCTTCCCTTGGTGAGCCCAAACGGCTTTCTCTCATCTGTAAAACCTCATGACATATGTCCTTATTCATTACTGTTCATGGGAGACCACAAAGAATCCTGTAGTTCTTTGCTGGCCATAAGGCGTAGGACAAGCATCATCTCTCTGGGTTGGAGTGGGGAGGAGTAGTGTGGGGGTGTGCTCCGAGAGGACAATTCCAGGAAATCACATTCTAAGTGAAATTTGACAGACATTGTCTCCTTCCTTCCTTCTTTACTAGTACTTGTGACAGCTCCACTGAGCAAGAATAGGACCCAGGAAATGAGTTTTAGAGAGAAATGAGTCCTTTTTTCCCCTAGAAAACAATTAGAGAACTGTCTAATTGAGTGTCAAGGTCATTCAGTTAGGCACACATGGTATGTTTTGGGGCAAGAAAAAGAAGAATAAATGGCTTGATGCTGCTTGGCCAGTCACAGAAATGTATTTCCATTTCCATCGAGCACTGCTGCCTTAAGCAAAACCCAAGCCACATCCCAATTACCTGAGCTCTTAGGATTATTATTATTTCCTTCTGGAAGAGGTGATATATACTTAATTTAACTTTCTTTTATGCAAGACATACTCTAAATGAGGTGTATCAATTGATTTTTGCCACTGGTAATTTGTATTTCCACTCAGATTTCTCCAGCGCCTTTCCCTGACTTTTATTATTCTCTTCTGAGTTGACCTTTACTGCCTAGGCAGAAACGATATTTTTGTTTGTATCACTGTTTTTAAACAGGCTCTGAATATTGTTAAATATGTTGTTTTGTTTAGAGTTTGAAATAAAGCTCTAGATTAAAGGAAGTAAGAAAAGTTGTCATAAGGCACAAAAATATTCCCAGCCCCTCTCTGTTGTGTTGGTCTCTCACTGATCTTGTGGAAATGGAAAGAATGATTCAAGAATTATTTGACTTTGGATGGATTGTGTGAAGTTTGTAAGACATTAAGACAGGTGATCAAAGTCGCAGATTTGTACTGGGTCTCAGATTTACTTGGTGAATAATCCCCTTCACTATTGTACCAATCTGCTAGAATGAGATTGAGTATAACTTTGGAATTTCTTGGTACTAGGCACTAAGAGTAGAGGGAGCACTTCCTATCTGAGGTTAATTTTGAGATTTTTTTTTACTAATAATTCATTTTCCGTGTCTAACATACTTGGCAGGCTCCAATCCACAGATCAAGCTACCATAAAGGCTGAATTATCTCCCTGTCCTATGTTAAGTTGGAAAAGAAATCCTGCTTATATAATAATTAAAATGTAGCACCAAAGTAGAAGTTCAGACCTTCTATCTCTGGGCCTGTATCTTGGGGCAATTACTGGGTTGCTCAAAGCAGAGTGACATTCATTCATTTTGGAAATCATCAAATACACTTGAGAAATGAAAATGTTCCTGGAAGTTTATTTATTCTGTTTTTGCAGGCCTCATTTTACTCATCTGTGAAAAGTACCATTTAATGTATCAGTTAACAATTATTAATTATATGTTTACTATGTGATAAAACATTGTGTGTTAAGTATTTGAGATACAAATAAGGGTAAACATTTCTGTTTCTTTCTTCAAGGAACTCATGGTTCTAATATGGGAGAAATATGTAAATATGTACATACAAAATGCAAAGTGAAAAAATTAAATCTCTAAAAAGAAGAGCTGAGCTAAGAAAAGACCCCCTCTACAAGGTGGAATCTGAGGTGAGACTTTCATTAAACCAAAGAAATTAAGAGATTGAGATGAGAAGCATAAGTGTTCGAGGTCAAAACTGTAAATGACTATTATTCTCAGTAATACAACTACTCTGAAGGACTTAGGATGAAAAATCCTATCCATAAGGTAGAAGAAATTGATCCAGTCTAAATATAGATCAAAGTATTCTCTATTACTCTATGTCTATTTTTGCCTTAATTTTTCTTGAGAGTTTTTATTTTTCTTAGGGTGGGAGACCTGTGTTTTCTTTCACAAACTGACTTCTATAGAAATGCTTTGTGTAACTTCACACGTGGTTTCTTTATTGTGGTTTGGGATAAGAGAAAGAAATTAGGACCCAAAATCTTTAAAACAAATGTAAAAAAAAATTAGTTTGAATGTAATGGAAAAATATTAAATAAATAAAAATTTTAAATAAGTATTCCAGGTGTAGCAGGGGAGTAAATAGTGATGGAACATCAAGGACCCCATTGTCCAGAAGTGGGATATAGTATTGGTTTTTGTAAATTCTGGCCTAGCTCCCTGGAGACCTCAGGATCAGCAAGAGGCAGGATAAGCAAAAGTCCTTGGTCTTTAGGGGGAGAAGTGAAGAAGATGGACAAAACTGCCACAAGCTCTCCACCAACCTCCCTTTTCCTGGTTCTGCTGCAAAGTGAGTCTTGCTTGTCTCACTCCACCCTCTATTGCAGGGGTTCTCAAACCACGGCCTGCAGGCCAGATGCGGCCCCCTGAGGATGTTTATGCAGCCCCCCAGGTTATGGCAAAATCAGAATGGAAGTGACATTCAACCTAAACTCGCGTTAGAAACACACACTTCCAACACTGGGCTGAGGCAGCGGAGACAGAGTGTGAGGTGATACCGAGGTGAGGTGAGTTCCCAGGCGGGGGTGTATGGTGTGGGGAAGGGAGAGAGATGCAGAAGATGGAGGACTAACAGTCTGTGGCCTTATAATGGAAGCCACCACAACAGACAGGGATGAGGGATGTACAGTGCATGCTGTGCATATCACGGCTACTGCAGGGGGAATATATAGTCTGTGTCTGGTCCATGGGTATAGTAACAGTTAGTACTATAAGTCCCAGCTTGACTCTATCATTGTCATTATGCTATAAAGACAATGTAACTACTTCCTCTCTAGCACATGTTGCAGTACTGACTGCTATTGTCACCCAGAGTGAGGCTCCTGGAGAAGGGAGGTTGGTGGAAAGCTTGTGGAAACTAATATGGCAAAAACTAGGCATTGAGCCACACCTAACACCATATACCAAGATAAGGTCAAAATGGATTCATGATTTAGACAAGAGTTATATTATATGGAAATTAGAAGAACATAGGATAGTTTACCTCTCAGATATGTAGAGAAGAAAGGAACTTAATGACCAAAGAATAACTGAAACTCATTATTTAACATCAAATAGATAATTTTGATTATATGAAATTAAAAAGTTTTCTTTCTTTTTTTTTTTTTACAAACAAAACTAATGCAGACAAAATTAAAAGAGAAACAATAACTTGGGAAAACATTTTTACATTTAAGGGTTCTGAAAAAGTTCCAAAATATATAGAGAATTGACTCAAATTTATAAGAATTCAAGGTATTTCCAGTTGATAAATGGTCAAAGCATATGAACAGACAATAGTCAGATGAAGAAATTGAAACCATTCCTACTCTTATGTGCTCTAAATCACTATTGATCATAGAAATGCAAATTAAGAGAACTTTGAGATACCACTCAGATTGGCTAACATGACAGGATAAAAATAACAATGAATATTGGAGGGGATGTGGGAAATTTGAGTACCAATACATTGTTGGTGGAATTGCCCACCATTCTGGAAAGCAATTTGGAACTATGCTCAAAAGATTATCAAACTGTGCTTACCCTTTGATCCAGCAATGTTTCTACTAGACTTTTATCCCAGATAATTTAAAGGAAGGAAAGAGACCTGTATGTGCAAAAATGTTTGTGGCAGCCCTTTTTGTAGTGGCAAAAAACCATAAATTAAATGAATGCCCATGAGTTGGAAAATAAATGAATAAGTTATGATATATGAATATTATGGAATATTATTTTTCTATAAGAAACAATCAGCAGGATGATTTTAGAGAAGCCTGAAGGGTGTTACATGAACTGATGCTAAGTAAAATGAGCAGAAACAGGATTTCATCATACATGGCAACAAGATTATATTATGATTAATTCTGAGGGAGGTGGCTCTTATCAACAATAAAATGATTCATGCCAGTTCCCATGATTTTGTGATGATGAGAGCCAGAGAGAGAGAGAACTGTGGGAACTAGCATTTTCACTTTTTTGTTGTTTGCTTGAATTTTATTTTCTTTCTCTCTTTTTTCTTTTTGATCTGATTCTTTTTGTGCAACAAGATAATTGTAAAAGTACATATGCATATATTGGACTTACATATATATTTACCATGTTTAACATATATTGGATTACTTGCCATCTAGGAGATGGGATAGGAGGAAAGAGAAGGAAATTGGGATACAAGGTTTTGCAAGAGTCAAAATTATAAGAGTGAAAAATTATCTTTGCATATGTTTTGAAAATAAAAAGCTCCAATAAAAAAGAAAGCAATTATTTACATGTATATTTAGAAAATAAATAGATTTAATAAAAAATAAAATATGGCCTTCAGATAGATCAATAATTTTAAATTTTTATCTCCTGATTCTATTTTGCAAATCTGCTGTTTTTTCAATGATATATTTTACATTTTCTCCCATTTTTCCCTTCCTTTTGTTTCTCTGACTTATTGATATGTCAGTTTTCCTTTCATTAACTTCCATTTGCCCTGCTCTAGTTTTTAATGAATGATTTTCAGTTAGCTTTTGCATCTCCTTTTTCATTTGATTAATTCTATTTTAAAGTGTTTTTTTTTTCTTTACTGGACTATTTTTTTTTGCATTTGACCAATTGTAGTTTTTAAGGAATTGATTTATTCAGTGGAATACTTTTTTTTTTTTTTTTGCATTTGGCTATTTATATTTTTTAAGGAAGTGTTTTCTTCAATTTTTGTTTTGCTTTTTCAAGCTGTTGATTTTCTCTTGCATACTTTTTTCTTTTCTCTTCCAAATTTTTCTTCTATGACTTTTATTTGCCTTTTAAAATTTTTATGAGCACTTCCAAGAAGTCTCTTGGGGTTTGAGACCAATTCATATCACTCTTTAAGATTTCTCATGTGGGCATTTTGTTATCATCTGAGTTGGTGCTTTGGTCTACTTTATTGACTCTGAATCAGAAGTGTAGGAGACTACTGAACTTCTTAACCGAGGGGACAGCAGGTTGGCATCAGAAGATTATTGGAGAGGATCTATGGAAACAGAGTGGGCATCTACTGTATGATCCCAGCTCAGCCTCAGTGAGCAGTACCCCAACCTTGGCCGGGGTTATTGATACAGTGTTACTTCATTAATATAGTGGGTCAGAAACACACCTAAAAGTTCCATGGCAGAAAAGAGTGCTTGTGGTCAAATTCATAGAAAAGAATGCTTGTGGTCAGGTTCGTACAAGGATCTCTGAAGTTTGGGACAGTGCACCTTCCACCCTGGAGACAGAGACCTACTTTAAAAAAAAAAGTTGAAAGCACAGTAATAGGCTAGAATAATGAGCACAAAACCAAAAAAAGTTTCTGACCATTGAAATTATTATGGTGACAATAAGGATCAAAACATACATTTAGAAGATAATAACAAAGTCAAAGTTCCTACATACAAAGCCTCCAAGAAAAATAAGAATTGGGCTCAGGCCATGGAAGAGCTCACAAAGGAATTTTGAAAATGAAATGAGAAATAGAAGAAAAAATTAAGGAAAAAATTGAGAGAGGTACAAAAGGAAATATAAAAATAAAGAATGCTTTAAAAAGCAAAATTGGCCAATTGTGAAAGGAATACAAAAGTTCACTATGGAAAATTATTCCTTAAAAATAGAATTGAGCAAGTGGGAGCTAATGACTGTGAGAAACCAAGATAAAATAAAGCAAATCCAAAAATAATTTTAAAAAATTGAAATATGTCATTGAAAAAAACAACTCACCTAAGAAAATAGATCCAGGAGAGACAATTTTAAAAATTAATTGTCTACATAAAAGTCGTGATTAACAAAAGATCTGGAGCATCATCTTTAAAAAAATATGAAGGAAAAAATCCTGATATTCTAGAGCAAGAGGATAAATAGAAATTGAAAGAATCCACTGATCACTTTCACTTATCCCACAATAAATCTCCCAGGAATATTACAGTCAAATTCTGGAACTCCCAGGTAAAGGAGAAAATACTGCAAGCATCCAGAAAGAAACAATTCAAGTATAGTGAAACAACAGTCAGGATAACTAACACAAGATTTAGCAGGTTCTACATTAAAGAATGTTAAGAACCATGCTTAAGTTTGAAATGGCAGGTTGAATCTCTGAAAGCCCCTACAGCTGTGAATTATAACACTTGAAAGAATTGAAAATCAGCCTTTACTATGTAGATATTGCTTGTGAATTGGGAATGAAATAAATCTGAAGCAATAGGGAAGAGGAGAGAGGTCAGAGAATACAAGTGCCTCTTAGTCTCCTTGTATCTTTATTATCCTCTCACATGAAGGGATCAATTCTGCTGGTCAGAATTAGATACCATCAGCAGCAGCTAGAAGGTGGCTTCTATAACACCTAGCAGCCATATTCACGTGGCTCCCATAATAAAAGGACAAGAGGGTTTGTGGTATAAAATTCTGGAGAGCATTGAAGCTAAGATCGCCATCAAGAATCACCTACCCAGAAAAGCTGAGTATAATCCTTCAGAGAAAAAGGTGATCATTCAATGAAACAGGATTTTCAAGCATTCACGATGACAAAACCAGAGCTAAATGGTAAATTTCATTTTCAAATTACAGGACTCTAGAGAAACATAAGAAGGTAATGAGGAAAGTGATATCATAAGGGACTTAATAAGGTATATCAGTTTACATTCCTACATGGGAGGATGATACTCGTAACTCATTAGAACATTTTTTATGGCAGTTAGAAGGATTGTTTAGATATATGGATAGAGGGCATGGGCATAAATTGAATATGAAGGAATAATATATTTTTAAATGATGAAACTAACGGTTGAAAGAAGAATGTACTGGGAGAAAGGAAAAGAGAGAAGTAGAATGTTGCAAATCTGCCATAAAGAGACAATATAACACTTTTATAGTGGAGGGGAGGGGAGCGAGGAAAGAAAGAGTGAGCCTTACTCTTATCAGAAATGGCTCAAATAGGAAATAACATACATATTCAACAGGGATATAGAAGTCTATCTTATCCTGCAGGAAAATAGGAGAATAGAATATAGGAAGAGGAAAGGGTGATAAAAAGGGAAGGCATATTAGGGGAGGTAGCAAAACACTTTTGAGAAGGGATACAGATAAGGAAAGAAAAAAATAAATAGGGGAAATACAAATTGCAGTAATAATGAAATCATTTTGAAGCAAATTTCTCTGATAGAATATTATTTTCTGGGAAATGGTAT